>NW_028169174.1:46165-83665 GCF_963971535.1 Notolepis coatsorum | reverse complement strand
AGATGCTACATGAAGCTCAGTAAAACACTACTTGTGATGTAGATGCTACATGAAGCTCAGTAAAACACTCTACTTGTGATGTAGATGCTACATGAAGCTCAGTAAAACACTACTTGTGATGTAGACGCCACATGAAGCTCAGTAAAACACTACTTGTGATGTAGATGCTACATGAAGCTCAGTAAAACACTACCTGTGATGTAGATGCTACATGAAGCTCAGTAAAACACTATTTGTGATGTAGAAGCTACATGAAGCTCAGTAAAACACTACTTGTGATGTAGATGCTACATGAAGCTCAGTAAAACACTACTTGTGATGTAGACGCTACATGAAGCTCAGTAAAACACCACTTGTGATGTAGAAGCTACATGAAACTCAGTAAACCACTCTACTTGTGATGTAGATGCTACATGAAGCTCAGTAAAACACTACTTGTGATGTAGATGCTACATGAAGCTCAGTAAAACACTACTTGTGATGTAGACGCTACATGAAGCTCAGTAAAACACTACTTGTGATGTAGATGCTACATGAAGCTCAGTAAAACACTACTTGTGATGTAGTTGCTACATGAAGCTCAGTAAAACACTCTACTTGTGATGTAGATGCTACATGAAGCTCAGTAAAACACTCTACTTGTGATGTAGATGCTACATGAAGCTCAGTAAAACACTACTTGTGATGTAGATGCTACATGAAGCTCAGTAAAACACTACTTGTGATGTAGATGCTACATGAAGCTCAGTAAAACACTACTTGTGATGTAGATGCTACATGAAGCTCAGTAAAACACTACTTGTGATGTAGATGCTACATGAAGCTCAGTAAAACACTACTTGTGATGTAGACGCTACATGAAGCTCAGTAAAACACTACTTGTGATGTAGATGCTACATGAAGCTCAGTAAAACACTCTACTTGTGATGTAGATGCTACATGAAGCTCAGTAAAACACTACTTGTGATGTAGATGCTACATGAAGCTCAGTAAAACACTACTTGTGATGTAGATGCTACATGAAGCTCAGTAAAACACTACTTGTGATGTAGACGCTACATGAAGCTCAGTAAAACACTACTTGTGATGTAGATGCTACATGAAGCTCAGTAAAACACTCTACTTGTGATGTAGATGCTACATGAAGCTCAGTAAAACACTACTTGTGATGTAGATGCTACATGAAGCTCAGTAAAACACTACTTGTGATGTAGATGCTACATGAAGCTCAGTAAAACACTCTACTTGTGATGTAGACGCTACATGAAGCTCAGTAAAACACTACTTGTGATGTAGATGCTACATGAAGCTCAGTAAAACACTACTTGTGATGTAGATGCTACATGAAGCTCAGTAAAACACTACTTGTGATGTAGAAGCTACATGAAGCTCAGTAAAACACTCTACTTGTGATGTAGATGCTACATGAAGCTCAGTAAAACACTACTTGTGATGTAGATGCTACATGAAGCTCAGTAAAACACTACTTGTGATGTAGATGCTACATGAAGCTCAGTAAAACACTACTTGTGATGTAGATGCTACATGAAGCTCAGTAAAACACTACTTGTGATGTAGATGCTACATGAAGCTCAGTAAAACACTACTTGTGATGTAGATGCTACATGAAGCTCAGTAAAACACTAATTTGTGATGTAGAAGCTACATGAAGCTCAGTAAAACACTACTTGTGATGTAGATGCTACATGAAGCTCAGTAAAACACTACTTGTGATGTAGACGCTACATGAAGCTCAGTAAAACACCACTTGTGATGTAGAAGCTACATGAAACTCAGTAAAACACTCTACTTGTGATGTAGATGCTACATGAAGCTCAGTAAAACACTACTTGTGATGTAGATGCTACATGAAGCTCAGTAAAACACTACTTGTGATGTAGACGCTACATGAAGCTCAGTAAAACACTACTTGTGATGTAGATGCTACATGAAGCTCAGTAAAACACTACTTGTGATGTAGTTGCTACATGAAGCTCAGTAAAACACTCTACTTGTGATGTAGATGCTACATGAAGCTCAGTAAAACACTATTTGTGATGTAGAAGCTACATGAAGCTCAGTAAAACACTCTACTTGTGATGTAGATGCTACATGAAGCTCAGTAAAACACTACTTGTGATGTAGATGCTACATGAAGCTCAGTAAAACACTCTACTTGTGATGTAGATGCTACATGAAGCTTTGTAAAACACTACTTGTGATGTAGACGCCACATGAAGCTCAGTAAAACACTACTTGTGATGTAGATGCTACATGAAGCTCAGTAAAACACTACCTGTGATGTAGATGCTACATGAAGCTCAGTAAAACACTATTTGTGATGTAGAAGCTACATGAAGCTCAGTAAAACACTACTTGTGATGTAGATGCTACATGAAGCTCAGTAAAACACTACTTGTGATGTAGACGCTACATGAAGCTCAGTAAAACACCACTTGTGATGTAGAAGCTACATGAAACTCAGTAAAACACTCTACTTGTGATGTAGATGCTACATGAAGCTCAGTAAAACACTACTTGTGATGTAGATGCTACATGAAGCTCAGTAAAACACTACTTGTGATGTAGACGCTACATGAAGCTCAGTAAAACACTACTTGTGATGTAGATGCTACATGAAGCTCAGTAAAACACTACTTGTGATGTAGTTGCTACATGAAGCTCAGTAAAAACACTCTACTTGTGATGTAGATGCTACATGAAGCTCAGTAAAACACTACTTGTGATGTAGATGCTACATGAAGCTCAGTAAAACACTCTACTTGTGATGTAGATGCTACATGAAGCTCAGTAAAACACTACTTGTGATGTAGATGCTACATGAAGCTCAGTAAAACACTACTTGTGATGTAGATGCTACATGAAGCTCAGTAAAACACTACTTGTGATGTAGACGCTACATGAAGCTCAGTAAAACACTACTTGTGATGTAGATGCTACATGAAGCTCAGTAAAACACTCTACTTGTGATGTAGATGCTACATGAAGCTCAGTAAAACACTACTTGTGATGTAGATGCTACATGAAGCTCAGTAAAACACTCTACTTGTGATGTAGATGCTACAAGAAGCTCAGTAAAACACTCTACTTGTGATGTAGACGCTACATGAAGCTCAGTAAAACACTCTACTTGTGATGTAGATGCTACATGAAGCTCAGTAAAACACTCTACTTGTGATGTAGATGCTACATTAAGCTCAGTAAAACACTACTTGTGATGTAGATGCTACATGAAGCTCAGTAAAACTCTACTTGTGATGTAGATGCTACATGAAGCTCAGTAAAACACTCTACTTGTGATGTAGATGCTACATGAAGCTCAGTAAAACACTACTTGTGATGTAGATGCTACATGAAGCTCAGTAAAACACTCTACTTGTGATGTAGACGCTACATGAAGCTCAGTAAAACACTCTACTTGTGATGTAGATGCTACATGAAGCTCAGTAAAACACTACTTGTGATGTAGAAGCTACATGAAGCTCAGTAAAACACCTACTTGTGATGTAGATGCTACATGAAGCTCAGTAAAACACTACTTGTGATGTAGATGCTACATGAAGCTCAGTAAAACACTACTTGTGATGTAGACGCTACATGAAGCTCAGTAAAACACTACTTGTGATGTAGATGCTACATGAAGCTCAGTGAAACACTACTTGTGATGTAGACGCTACATGAAGCTCAGTAAAACACTACTTGTGATGTAGATGCTACATGAAGCTCAGTAAAACACTACTTGTGATGTAGACTCTACATGAAGCTCAGTAAAACACTACTTGTGATGTAGATGCTACATGAAGCTCAGTAAAACACTACTTGTGATGTAGATGCTACAAGAAGCTCAGTAAAACACTCTACTTGTGATGTAGATGCTACATGAAGCTCAGTAAAACACTACTTGTGATGTAGATGCTACATGAAGCTCAGTAAAACACTACTTGTGATGTAGACGCTACATGAAGCTCAGTAAAACACTACTTGTGATGTAGATGCTACATGAAGCTCAGTAAAACACTACTTGTGATGTAGACGCTGCACTAACAGCATTAGTCAAAGTCTTTGACTAGTCTTTGGCCTTTTTATAAAGACAAAGCTGTCCAGCCTTGTACAGCCTTGTGGCGGGTTAAGCATTTTTTTTTTCGGCGGCACTGTTTACTTTTTACTTGAGTCGCAGTTGCAGGACATGAGGACCATGGGCACTGGGCAGCCTACTGTTTAACGTTACATAACGTTAAGCTGGCTGCTTCTTCTTCACCAAATGGGTTGCGTGTATCACTTCCGCAATCGGTTTCCGGGTTCGCCTGATTGGCCGCGACGGCCACGTGACACGCCGTGGCACGCCCCCGCGGCAGCGGCAGAGGCGCCGCTACACGCTGCTGTGTTTCACTGCCGGCGCCGCTACACGCTGCTGTGTTTCACTGCCGCTTTCCCCACTTCAACGCCAGAGCAATATAATATATAATATATAATATAACGACAGAGCACTTCTGAGTGCTGTCGCGTTGTGAGAAAGGCATACATTGTTGTCATACAGAAGTACAGAATACTTTTATCCAAAATGCTTCTTACTGTTACTGTTAGAGACTGTGCTAGACAAGATAAGTATGAAATAAAATAGTATAGAGACATATGTACAATGTTCGATGCAGAATAGAAGTAACTGAGTTACCATACAATATACAATAATACTATGCAATGTACTAATATACAATACGGCTCACTTTTCCCACTTCAATGACAGAGCTGCTGTTTAATAATATTGTCGCGTTGTGGAAAGCAGGATGAGAGAGCGTAGATTTCAGTGTGTATCATTTAATCATTTATCATTTAACATTTGAAAGGCTAATGATGCACAGGTGTGTTCTATCAGTACTAATCAGCTACCTAATTGTTTCTACTCCTTCCGTGGCAGTAATATCTCCTGTCCTTCACATATCCATGAGAGGGGGGTTGATATCTGCCACAATATGATAATGCAATAATGCTGTATATACCATACATATATATTTCAATTCAACATATATACTGTATACATATCCACATGTCTATACATAATATATAATCATTTTTACATATCTGTAGATCTATATCTGTACATATCCATTACCTACTCTTACTAGTATGACTTACTACCATAGTGTATTTATACCTGTATCACTGTACATATTAATACTAGAACTCTGTACATACATTTGATTTGCACTGTACTCACTAGTACTAATTTATATATTTTACATCCCAGTTTAATCACCTGTACATTGTATATTACTATTTCACGTTACTGTTAGATTTGCACTCGGGTTGGATGCCAAACTTCTTTTCACCTGTACATAGTATTGTGGGAACGCAAGAAAGGATGAAACGGGAGACGGTAGTCGAGTCTTTCCTTTTACTTCCCAACATAAATTATATACATCCAACAGAGTGCAGAGACGTTAACGTTACTCCTCCAAAGTGACAGCAGCCAGCTGACATATGTAAGTTACAAAATACACACCCCGTTCCCAGAATCCCAAGTTAATTCAAGGTCTAAAGTAACTAGCTCCACCTTCTCAGAATTTTCCCTTTTTTTTTGTTACATAATGTAAAATTACAGATTCATACCTTCAAAATAAGCCATCAATTGTCAAATTTGAGACGATAGTTTTCAATCAATGTCCTATCAAACATTCTGGTAAAATCCTAACTACCCTAACTTTTCAGGATAGGACTTGAACTTGATCCAAGTTCATTCAGCTATCTGATGAGCAGTGATGCCGGTAACGCGTTACTAAGTAACGCGTTATTGTAATCTGATTACTTTCCCCCGAAAATAGTAATCTAACGCGTTAATCTTTAAAAGCCAGTAATCTGATTGCAGTTACTTGTCCAAGTGGCTGTGCATTACTATTTCGTTACTATCTCATCATAAATTCATAATGCAGGCGGAATGCAGTATTTTATTTCGTTTTCGACAGTCAAAAATACATTTTGAGCTGTTTTTCTTTTGGGAGTGACGTAGTGTGGCAGTGAAAGGATTACACAAGAATGTGTCCCGCGGGCCGCGGCGTGACTGGACACTCTGTCTGTGAGTGACTCTGCTTTGGTACAATCACATTCCCCATCCACAGTCTGCGAATCAGAGGCAGAGTAGGGCGGGTCTTCACAGCACGTCATGTGACATATGCGCCAATCGTGTGACAGCAGGGCTCCATCGTCGGAGAATTCCACCCCAAAACGCTTGGCAAAATTAAAAGTGAGTTTCTGTTCAGACTTCCATCCCAAAACGCTCGTCAGTCACTACTTCACGTTCATATGCGGAGGAAACAAAATACTGTCTACCGCTAAAAACAGCACATCCAATTGCATTGAAAGCATCTGGAATCACAACACTAGCCGACGCTTCGACTAGGTACAGGAGGACTCGGAGGCCAGCCAAACAGTAAAAGAGAGAGATTGTTTCTTTCCCTATTGATTAATGTATATTTGATGGTGGCAGAGCAAAAGCTCTTATTTGCCAGATTTACAGTTAATTTACATGTTAAAGAGAGACTGATTGTATGTTTATAGAGAGACATTTATAAAAACAATTTAATAGTTACAGTTGATATAATTGAATAGTTCAGCCTGCATTTGTTAGATGTGAATGGATACACTGGTTTTGTAAAACCACTGGCTGGCTGCTCTAATGCTGTGACCATCACAGACTGTTGCTTTACCATACTTGATGGTACAGAAGCTGAAGCACTAGTTTAACAATTTACGTTATGTGCAGAGAAACAAGTTAAAAACAATTTATGCACTTTCAATAAAGCGTTTAAAAAAAACGGTTGGGGGAACGACGACGACTTCGTAACCTAGTTACTTTCAAAGTAACTAAGTTACTCTGATAATCAAGTAATCAGTAAAGTAACTTGGATTACTTTTAAAGGAGTAATCAATAATCAGTAATCGGATTACTTTTACAAGTAATCTGTGGCATCACTGCTGATGAGAGAACTACACTCCCAGAATTCAATGTGATCATTGTCACTAGACCATTTCACACCTGGAGCAAAGGCCCCAGTCATTCCTATGTTATTCCAGTGAATGGACCCAGCAGGAGCCTAGCCTAGCGACAGGTGTGTATTTTAGAGAGAGAGAGAGAGAGAGAGAGAGAGAGAGAGAGAGAGAGAGAGAGAGAGAGCGAGAGAGAGAGAGGAGAGAGAGAGAGAGAGAGAGAGAGAGAGAGAAGAGAGAGAAAGAGAGAGAGAGAGGGAGAGAGGGAGAATGAGAGAGAGAGAAGAGAGAGAGAGAGAGAGAGAGAGAGAGAGGGAGAGAGAGAGAGAGAGAGAGAGAGAGTGAGAGAGAGAGAGAGAGAGAGAGAGAGAGAGAGAGAGAGAGAGAGAGAGAGGAGAAGAGAGAGAGAGAGAGCAGAGCAAAACAAACATCCATAAGGGACAAATCACAAAATTTCGCACACAGTGCAGTGGTCACTGAAGTTCCCTTCTCACGCTGACTGGTGGTGCAGAAACAAACAGCAGCACATAACACACTCCAGCCAAGATGTCACAAAGAAAGAAAGAAAGAAAGAAAGAAAGAAAGAAAGAAAGAAAGAAAGAAAGAAAGAAAGAAAGAAAGAAAGAAAGAAAGAAAGAAAGAAAGAAAGAAAGAAAGAAAGAAAGAAAGAAAGAAAGAAAAAGAAAGAAAGAAAGAAGAAAGAAAGAAAGAAAGAAAGAAAGAAAGAAAGAAAGAAAGAAAGAAAGAAAGAAAGAAAGAAAGAAAGAAAGAAAGAAAGAAAGAAAGAAAGAAAGAAAGAAAGAAAGAAAGAAAGAAGAGAGAGAGGGAGAGAGGGGGAGAGAGAGGGATATAGAGGAAGAGAAAGAAAGAGGGAGATACAGAGGAGAGATGGAGGGAGAGAGAGGGAGATATAGATAGACATGAAACCTAGGTATGTAATTTCATCTTTCCTTGTGACAATATTGTCACCCACTGAACAAGACTGTACAAGAAATTCCTTCTGTAATGTACTGATTTCTTTTGATTTCTCTGTTTGAGAGAGAGAGAGAGAGAGAGAGTGTGTGTGTGTGTGTGTGCAGGGGAGTAGCTGGGGGGGGGGGGTTTAGGATGATTCCAAGGGCCCAGCAAATGCCCCAAATTTTTTTTATAGATTGGGTGTCACTGCCAGAGACACCATGAGATGCCAACCAGCAAACTTGTACTGTGGGAACCAACACACGGGCATCGATCACGAGGACGTCCCACGTTAACCTATGTGGACGTACTCAGGAGAGATGTGGGAACAGAAAGCACCGGCGAGCTAGCCAGATGCATGGAGGATCGGGATGACTGGAAGCACCGATGGAGGGCCCGTCCGAGGACGACCTAGATAGATAGCCCCACATTTTTTAATAGATTGGGGGCCCACAAATTGATTCTTTCATGGGGCCGAGAATCTCCAGCTACGCCCCTGTGAGCGCACCTTTCTACTCTAGAGAGCTGTCATCACCGTGATGCGCACTTGAATGAACTGCGAGATAACTCATAACTCGTACGCACACGCACTCTGTCTCTGCCATACAGTAGTTATGTTGTTTTAGCGCGACGTGGGTATATACACGGGCGAGGATGAAAAGCATGTTAGACTACTTTTAATACATAAATTAACGTTCCGTCGGGTCCCGTGTATTCTCGAGAATGATAATAATAATAATGCAGGACCTCTTCAGATTATATTATCAACGACAGACAGTGAGAAACACAACCCCCCCCCCCTCTCGCGCTGAAGAATATGCATATTAGATCACTCAGTGATTAACACCTATGCGCTGTTTGTGTGTGCGCGCGTGCATGTACGTCATAGGCGGAGTTTGAACTTGACGCCAGGGGGTGCGACTGCTTGGCGAACTATACCCGATTTTTTTGACCTTTATTTTATTATTTTAGCGTTTTTACAATGCCCTAACCCCTAATTTTTTATTTTATTTAGGTAGTACAGCAGCACACACACACACTCACACACACAGCACTACGGGGGATCATTTTTAACTGACTTAGGCTCTAATTATTATTATAGAGACTCTCGAGCAATAATAATTATTACAGCCTCCATTTTTTGTGGACGAAAAATATACCAGGCTATAGATATCAATTTTCCCGAAATAACGCTACCTGCCTCGACAAAATTCGTGCATTGGTTATCCAGATACATTAATTATCATCTCAGAATAAGTGGCTTTGTATCGCGCTGCTGCTGCTGCTGCTGGCCGCGCGTTGCCGTTAACCCTTTCACTGCCACACTACAGAAGGTTCGCCTTATAATGTGACATGATTACTACTATAAAATGAATGTATTGTAAAACAAAACATAATAGAATTCAGATTTGTTTCTCACAATTATTATAATTTTATTAAAATAAAAATAATCTTGATTTAAAAAAAAAAAAAAAAAAAAAAAAAAAAGGCAATTTCACCCCCGGCCACCAGGGGGTGCAATGCACCCCCTGCACCCCCATAAACTCCGCCCATGATGTACGTGACACGTTGTAGTTTCGGGGAATACAGGGATCATTTAGAACTATACAATTTAGCAAGAATTAAACATATTTACAAGTCGTATTACGTTTAGCAAGTAAGGATACATATAGATTACACTATATGCACTAGAAATTGTCTTTGTTCTATTTTTACAGATTTTTGAAAAACGGGACTTCCTGAGCATTTGTGAGAGATTTAAATCCTTTTGTTCTCCGCCCATGGGTGCAATAAGCCCCGTTGGGACCCCTCACTCCGCTCCTAAAGTCCAGTGAATGTCTGCACCAATGGTGCGTTATAAGTGAGTCACCACAGTATATTACTATTGCAATTAGTGTTGCCATGTTGTCTTTTTGTTGTACTGTACTTAATGTATAATGATAATACATTTGAATCCAATCCACTCTACTCTACTCTACTTTACTTTACTCTACTCTACTCTAGTCTACTCTACTCTACTCTAATCCAATCCAACGTAATGCAATAATCTAATCAAATCGAATCCAATCTAATACAATTGAATCCAATCTAATCTAATCTAATATAATCCAATCTAATCTAATCGAATCTAATAAAATCGAATCCAATCTAATAAAATGTAATCCAATCTAATCTAGTATAATATAATCCAATCTAATCTAATCTAATCTAATCTAATCTAATCTAATCTAATCTAATCTAATCTAATCTAATCTCTACATGTGATTGGAGCAGAGGAGCAGAATGTTGACTGGCACAGAGATGTGGCTCCTGCTGGCATCCTGTGTCCTCGTCCATAGGCTCAGTGTGAAGCTCAGTAAAACACTCTACTTGTGATGTAGACGCTACATGAAGCTCAGTAAAACACTACTTGTGATGTAGATGCTACATGAAGCTCAGTAAAACACTCTACTTATGATGTAGATGCTACATGAAGCTCAGTAAAACACTACTTGTGATGTAGACGCTACATGAAGCTCAGTAAAACACTACTTGTGATGTAGATGCTACATGAAGCTCAGTAAAACACTACTTGTGATGTAGATGCTACATGAAGCTCAGTAAAACACTACTTGTGATGTAGATGCTACATGAAGCTCAGTAAAACACTACTTGTGATGTAGATGCTACATGAAGCTCAGTAAAACACTACTTGTGATGTAGATGCTACATGAAGCTCAGTAAAACACTCTACTTGTGATGTAGATGCTACATGAAGCTCAGTAAAACACTACTTGTGATGTAGATGCTACATGAAGCTCAGTAAAACACTACTTGTGATGTAGACGCTACATGAAGCTCAGTAAACACTATTTGTGATGTAGATGCTACATGAAGCTCAGTAAACACTACTTGTGATGTAGATGCTACATGAAGCTCAGTAAAACACTCTACTTGTGATGTAGATGCTACATGAAGCTCAGTAAAACACTACTTGTGATGTAGACGCTACATGAAGCTCAGTAAAACACTACTTGTGATGTAGATGCTACATGAAGCTCAGTAAAACACTACTTGTGATGTAGATGCTACATGAAGCTCAGTAAAACACTACTTGTGATGTAGATGCTACATGAAGCTCAGTAAAACACTACTTGTGATGTAGATGCTACATGAAGCTCAGTAAAACACTCTACTTGTGATGTAGATGCTACATGAAGCTCAGTAAAACACTACTTGTGATGTAGATGCTACATGAAGCTCAGTAAAACACTACTTGTGATGTAGATGCTACATGAAGCTCAGTAAAACACTACTTGTGATGTAGACGCTACATGAAGCTCAGTAAAACACTACTTGTGATGTAGATGTTACATGAAGCTCAGTAAAACACTACCTGTGATGTAGATGCTACATGAAGCTCAGTAAAACACTATTTGTGATGTAGAAGCTACATGAAGCTCAGTAAAACACTCTACTTGTGATGTAGATGCTACATGAAGCTCAGTAAAACACTACTTGTGATGTAGATGCTACATGAAGCTCAGTAAAACACTCTACTTGTGATGTAGATGCTACATGAAGCTCAGTAAAACACTACTTGTGATGTAGACGCCACATGAAGCTCAGTAAAACACTACTTGTGATGTAGATGCTACATGAAGCTCAGTAAAACACTACCTGTGATGTAGATGCTACATGAAGCTCAGTAAAACACTATTTGTGATGTAGAAGCTACATGAAGCTCAGTAAAACACTACTTGTGATGTAGATGCTACATGAAGCTCAGTAAAACACTACTTGTGATGTAGACGCTACATGAAGCTCAGTAAAACACCACTTGTGATGTAGAAGCTACATGAAACTCAGTAAACCACTCTACTTGTGATGTAGATGCTACATGAAGCTCAGTAAAACACTACTTGTGATGTAGATGCTACATGAAGCTCAGTAAAACACTACTTGTGATGTAGACGCTACATGAAGCTCAGTAAAACACTACTTGTGATGTAGATGCTACATGAAGCTCAGTAAAACACTACTTGTGATGTAGTTGCTACATGAAGCTCAGTAAAACACTCTACTTGTGATGTAGATGCTACATGAAGCTCAGTAAAACACTCTACTTGTGATGTAGATGCTACATGAAGCTCAGTAAAACACTACTTGTGATGTAGATGCTACATGAAGCTCAGTAAAACACTCTACTTGTGATGTAGATGCTACATGAAGCTCAGTAAAACACTACTTGTGATGTAGATGCTACATGAAGCTCAGTAAAACACTACTTGTGATGTAGATGCTACATGAAGCTCAGTAAAACACTACTTGTGATGTAGACGCTACATGAAGCTCAGTAAAACACTACTTGCGATGTAGATGCTACATGAAGCTCAGTAAAACACTCTACTTGTGATGTAGATGCTACATGAAGCTCAGTAAAACACTACTTGTGATGTAGATGCTACATGAAGCTCAGTAAAACACTCTACTTGTGATGTAGATGCTACAAGAAGCTCAGTAAAACACTCTACTTGTGATGTAGACGCTACATGAAGCTCAGTAAAACACTCTACTTGTGATGTAGATGCTACATGAAGCTCAGTAAAACACTCTACTTGTGATGTAGATGCTACATTAAGCTCAGTAAAACACTACTTGTGATGTAGATGCTACATGAAGCTCAGTAAAACTCTACTTGTGATGTAGATGCTACATGAAGCTCAGTAAAACACTCTACTTGTGATGTAGATGCTACATGAAGCTCAGTAAAACACTACTTGTGATGTAGATGCTACATGAAGCTCAGTAAAACACTCTACTTGTGATGTAGACGCTACATGAAGCTCAGTAAAACACTCTACTTGTGATGTAGATGCTACATGAAGCTCAGTAAAACACTACTTGTGATGTAGAAGCTACATGAAGCTCAGTAAAACACTACTTGTGATGTAGATGCTACATGAAGCTCAGTAAAACACTACTTGTGATGTAGACGCTACATGAAGCTCAGTAAAACACTACTTGTGATGTAGATGCTACATGAAGCTCAGTAAAACACTACTTGTGATGTAGACGCTACATGAAGCTCAGTAAAACACTACTTGTGATGTAGATGCTACATGAAGCTCAGTAAAACACTATACTTGTGATGTAGTTGCTACATGAAGCTCAGTAAAACACTACTTGTGATGTAGATGCTACATGAAGCTCAGTAAAACACTACTTGTGATGTAGATGCTACATGAAGCTCAGTAAAACACTACTTGTGATGTAGATGCTACATGAAGCTCAGTAAAACACTACTTGTGATGTAGACGCTACATGAAGCTCAGTAAAACACTCTACTTGTGATGTAGATGCTACATGAAGCTCAGTAAAACACTACTTGTGATGTAGAAGCTACATGAAGCTCAGTAAAACACTACTTGTGATGTAGATGCTACATGAAGCTCAGTAAAACAATACTTGTGATGTAGACGCTACATGAAGCTCAGTAAAACACTACTTGTGATGTAGATGCTACATGAAGCTCAGTAAAACACTACTTGTGATGTAGATGCTACATGAAGCTCAGTAAAACACTACTTGTGATGTAGACGCTACATGAAGCTCAGTAAAACACTACTTGTGGTGTAGATGCTACATGAAGCTCAGTAAAACACTACTTGTGATGTAGATGCTACATGAAGCTCAGTGAAACACTACTTGTGATGTAGATGCTACATGAAGCTCAGTAAAACACTCTACTTGTGATGTAGATGCTACATGAAGCTCAGTAAAACACTACTTGTGATGTAGATGCTACATGAAGCTCAGTAAAACACTACTTGTGATGTAGATGCTACATGAAGCTCAGTAAAACACTACTTGTGATGTAGACGCTACATGAAGCTCAGTAAAACACTCTACTTGTGATGTAGATGCTACAAGAAGCTCAGTAAAACACTACTTGTGATGTAGATGCTACATGAAGCTCAGTAAAACACTACTTGTGATGTAGATGCCACATGAAGCTCAGTAAAACACTACTTGTGATGTAGAAGCTACATGAAGCTCAGTAAAACACTCTACTTGTGATGTAGACGCTACATGAAGCTCAGTAAAACAGTACTTGTGATGTAGACGCTACATGAAGCTCAGTAAAACACTCTACTTGTGATGTAGATGCTACAAGAAGCTCAGTAAAACACTACTTGTGATGTAGACGCTACATGAAGCTCAGTAAAACTCTACTTGTGATGTAGATGCTACATGAAGCTCAGTAAAACACTACTTGTGATGTAGATGCTACATGAAGCTCAGTAAAACACTACTTGTGATGTAGATGCTACATGAAGCTCAGTAAAACACTCTACTTGTGATGTAGATGCTACATGAAGCTCAGTAAAACACTACTTGTGATGTAGATGCTACATGAAGCTCAGTAAAACACTCTACTTGTGATGTAGATGCTACATGAAGCTCAGTAAAACACTACTTGTGATGTAGATGCTACAAGAAGCTCAGTAAAACACTCTACTTGTGATGTAGATGCTACAAGAAGCTCAGTAAAACACTCTACTTGTGATGTAGACGCTACATGAAGCTCAGTAAAACACTACTTGTGATGTAGACGCTACATGAAGCTTAGTAAAACACTACTTGTGATGTAGATGCTACATGAAGCTCAGTAAAACACTACTTGTGATGTAGATGCTACATGAAGCTCAGTAAAACACTACTTGTGATGTAGATGCTACATGAAGCTCAGTAAAACACTCTACTTGTGATGTAGATGCTACATGAAGCTCAGTAAAACACTACTTGTGATGTAGATGCTACATGAAGCTCAGTAAACACTATTTGTGATGTAGATGCTACATGAAGCTCAGTAAAACACTACTTGTGATGTAGATGCTACATGGAGCTCAGTAAAACACTACTTGTGATGTAGATGCTACATGAAGCTCAGTAAAACACTACTTGTGATGTAGATGCTACATGAAGCTCAGTAAAACACTCTACTTGTGATGTAGATGCTACATGAAGCTCAGTAAAACACTACTTGTGATGTAGATGCTACATGAAGCTCAGTAAAACACTACTTGTGATGTAGATGCTACATGAAGCTCAGTAAACACTACTTGTGATGTAGATGCTACATGAAGCTCAGTAAAACACTACTTGTGATGTAGATGATACATGAAGCTCAGTAAAACACTACTTGTGATGTAGATGCTACATGAAGCTCAGTAAAACACTACTTGTGATGTAGATGATACATGAAGCTCAGTAAAACACTCTACTTGTGATGTAGAAGCTACATGAAGCTCAGTAAAACACTCTACTTGTGATGTAGATGCTACATGAAGCTCAGTAAAACACTCTACTTGTGATGTAGAAGCTACATGAAGCTCAGTAAAACACTACTTGTGATGTAGATGCTACATGAAGCTCAAAACACTACTTGTGATGTAGATGCTACATGAAACTCAGTAAAACACTACTTGTGATGTAGACGCTACATGAAGCTCAGTAAAACACCACTTGTGATGTAGATGCTACATGAAGCTCAGTAAAACACACTACTTGTGATGTAGATGCTACATGAAGCTCAGTAAATGGGACATGGGACATCCTCCCATTCCTAACTGCAACCATCAACTCCTCACTCAACTCGGGGGTGGTCCCCACCTCCCTAAAACAAGCCAGAGTCACGCCCCTCATAAAAAAACCAACCCTGAACCCCACCGTCATAGCCAACTATCGCCCTGTCTCTCTTCTCTCCTTCCTTTCTAAAACACTTGAACGTGCTGTATCCAATCAACTTACTGCTTATCTCTTACAGAATGACCTCCTAGACCCCAATCAGTCTGGCTTCCGGACTGGCCACTCCACAGAAACGGCGCTCATTGCGGTCACAGAGGCACTTCACTTAGCAAAAGCGAAAGGCCTCTCCTCTGTCCTGATTCTCCTAGATCTATCTGCAGCCTTCGACACAGTCAACCATCAGATCCTCCTCGCGGCCCTCGCAGGAATGGGAGTGGCTGGATCTGCGCTGTCATGGCTGACATCATACCTCAATGACCGCTCCTACCAAGTGTCATGGAGAGGGACTCTGTCGGCCACCCGCCCCCTCCGGACGGGTGTCCCCCAGGGCTCGGTCCTAGGACCCCTTCTCTTCTCCCTCTACACTAAATCACTGGGTAACATTATCACGTCTCATGGCTTCTCATATCATTGTTATGCCGATGATACTCAACTCTTCCTCTCCTTCCCTCCCTCAGATATCCACGTCTCTGAGCGGATCTCGGCCTGTCTGTCCGACATCTCCGCTTGGATGACGAACAACCACCTCAAACTGAACCTAAGCAAAACAGAATTGCTCCACCTGCCGGCCAAATCCTCCCCCCTGACCGACCTCTCCATCACAGTCGAGAATGCAGCTGTGACCGCGTCGCCGACCGCCAAGAACCTTGGTGTTGTCCTCGACGACCAGTTGAACTTCTCTGCTCACATCGCAGCGACAACCAGAACCTGCAGATTCCTCCTGAGCAACGTCAGAAGGATACGCCCCTTCCTGACAAAAGAAGCCACCCAACTCCTCGTCCAATCAACAGTCATCTCCCGCCTCGACTACTGCAACGCACTGCTAGCTGGCCTCCCGGCCACTGCCACCAAGCCTCTTCAACTCATTCAAAATGCAGCGGCCCGCCTGATCTCAAACCTACCGAAGTCCGCCCATGTCACCCCACTTCTTAGGGACCTGCACTGGCTCCCCATTGCTGCACGTATCCGCTTCAAGGCCCTCGACCTAGCATACCGTGCGGCAAAGGGAACCGCTCCCGCCTACCTCCGGTCAATGGTCTCTAACTACACACCCTCAAGACCCCTACGCTCTGCATCTTCTGGCCGCCTCAGATCTACTCCTATCCAAGCTCCCGGAGGGTCATCAAAGAGAAGCCGCCTATTCTCAGTCCTTGCCCCACAATGGTGGAATGAACTACCCATCCCAGTTAGGACAGCCGAATCCCGTCCAATCTTTCGCCGTCGACTAAAGACTCACTTCTTCAACTATTATCTGAAATGATAAAAAAAAAAAAAAAAAAAAAAATCTAACCCCGACTAACCTTAATGTCATGCACTTGTCCTAATAAACTAACCTACACTGTAACACGCAACACTTTGATGAACATTGTTACTCAGCTGATAGAGTTATACCCTTCTTGCTGTCTTGTCGCACAGAACTTGTAAGTCGCTTTGGATAAAAGCGTCAGCTAAATGACTAAATGTAAATGTAGATGCTACATGAAGCTCAGTAAAACACTACTTGTGATGTAGATGCTACATGAAGCTCAGTAAAACTCTACTTGTGATGTAGATGCTACAAGAAGCTCAGTAAAACACTCTACTTGTGATGTAGATGCTACATGAAGCTCAGTAAAACACTACTTGTGATGTAGATGCTACATGAAGCTCAGTAAAACACTCTACTTGTGATGTAGATGCTACATGAAGCTCAGTAAAACACTACTTGTGATGTAGATGCTACATGAAGCTCAGTAAACACTATTTGTGATGTAGATGCTACATGAAGCTCAGTAAAACACTACTTGTGATGTAGATGCTACATGAAGCTCAGTAAAACACTACTTGTGATGTAGATGCTACATGAAGCTCAGTAAAACACTCTACTTGTGATGTAGATGCCACATGAAGCTCAGTAAAACACTCTACTTGTGATGTAGATGCTACATGAAGCTCAGTAAAACACTCTACTTGTGATGTAGATGCTACATGAAGCTCAGTAAAACACTACTTGTGATGTAGACGCTACATGAAGCTCAGTAAAACACTACTTGTGATGTAGATGCTACATGAAGCTCAGTAAAACACTCTACTTGTGATGTAGATGCTACATGAAGCTCAGTAAAACACTACTTGTGATGTAGACGCCACATGAAGCTCAGTAAAACACTACTTGTGATGTAGATGCTACATGAAGCTCAGTAAAACACTACCTGTGATGTAGATGCTACATGAAGCTCAGTAAAACACTATTTGTGATGTAGAAGCTACATGAAGCTCAGTAAAACACTACTTGTGATGTAGATGCTACATGAAGCTCAGTAAAACACTACTTGTGATGTAGACGCTACATGAAGCTCAGTAAAACACCACTTGTGATGTAGAAGCTACATGAAACTCAGTAAACCACTCTACTTGTGATGTAGATGCTACATGAAGCTCAGTAAAACACTACTTGTGATGTAGATGCTACATGAAGCTCAGTAAAACACTACTTGTGATGTAGACGCTACATGAAGCTCAGTAAAACACTACTTGTGATGTAGATGCTACATGAAGCTCAGTAAAACACTACTTGTGATGTAGTTGCTACATGAAGCTCAGTAAAACACTCTACTTGTGATGTAGATGCTACATGAAGCTCAGTAAAACACTCTACTTGTGATGTAGATGCTACATGAAGCTCAGTAAAACACTACTTGTGATGTAGATGCTACATGAAGCTCAGTAAAACACTCTACTTGTGATGTAGATGCTACATGAAGCTCAGTAAAACACTACTTGTGATGTAGATGCTACATGAAGCTCAGTAAAACACTACTTGTGATGTAGATGCTACATGAAGCTCAGTAAAACACTACTTGTGATGTAGACGCTACATGAAGCTCAGTAAAACACTACTTGTGATGTAGATGCTACATGAAGCTCAGTAAAACACTCTACTTGTGATGTAGATGATACATGAAGCTCAGTAAAACACTACTTGTGATGTAGATGCTACATGAAGCTCAGTAAAACACTCTACTTGTGATGTAGATGCTACAAGAAGCTCAGTAAAACACTCTACTTGTGATGTAGACGCTACATGAAGCTCAGTAAAACACTCTACTTGTGATGTAGATGCTACATGAAGCTCAGTAAAACACTCTACTTGTGATGTAGATGCTACATTAAGCTCAGTAAAACACTACTTGTGATGTAGATGCTACATGAAGCTCAGTAAAACTCTACTTGTGATGTAGATGCTACATGAAGCTCAGTAAAACACTCTACTTGTGATGTAGATGCTACATGAAGCTCAGTAAAACACTACTTGTGATGTAGATGCTACATGAAGCTCAGTAAAACACTCTACTTGTGATGTAGACGCTACATGAAGCTCAGTAAAACACTCTACTTGTGATGTAGATGCTACATGAAGCTCAGTAAAACACTACTTGTGATGTAGAAGCTACATGAAGCTCAGTAAAACACTACTTGTGATGTAGATGCTACATGAAGCTCAGTAAAACACTACTTGTGATGTAGACGCTACATGAAGCTCAGTAAAACACTACTTGTGATGTAGATGCTACATGAAGCTCAGTAAAACACTACTTGTGATGTAGACGCTACATGAAGCTCAGTAAAACACTACTTGTGATGTAGATGCTACATGAAGCTCAGTAAAACACTATACTTGTGATGTAGTTGCTACATGAAGCTCAGTAAAACACTACTTGTGATGTAGATGCTACATGAAGCTCAGTAAAACACTACTTGTGATGTAGATGCTACATGAAGCTCAGTAAAACACTACTTGTGATGTAGATGCTACATGAAGCTCAGTAAAACACTCTACTTGTGATGTAGATGCCACATGAAGCTCAGTAAAACACTCTACTTGTGATGTAGATGCTACATGAAGCTCAGTAAAACACTCTACTTGTGATGTAGATGCTACATGAAGCTCAGTAAAACACTACTTGTGATGTAGACGCTACATGAAGCTCAGTAAAACACTACTTGTGATGTAGATGCTACATGAAGCTCAGTAAAACACTCTACTTGTGATGTAGATGCTACATGAAGCTCAGTAAAACACTACTTGTGATGTAGATGCTACATGAAGCTCAGTAAAACACTCTACTTGTGATGTAGATGCTACATGAAGCTCAGTAAAACACTCTACTTGTGATGTAGATGCTACATGAAGCTCAGTAAAACACTACTTGTGATGTAGATGCTACATGAAGCTCAGTAAAACACTCTACTTGTGATGTAGATGCTACATGAAGCTCAGTAAAACACTACTTGTGATGTAGATGCTACATGAAGCTCAGTAAAACACTACTTGTGATGTAGATGCTACATGAAGCTCAGTAAAACACTACTTGTGATGTAGATGCTACATGAAGCTCAGTAAAACACTCTACTTGTGATGTAGATGCTACATGGAGCTCAGTAAAACACTCTATTTGTGATGTAGATGCTACATGAAGCTCAGTAAAACACTCTATTTGTGATGTAGAAGCTACATAAAGCTCAGTAAAACACTACTTGTGATGTAGATGCTACATGAAGCTCAGTAAAACACTACTTGTGATGTAGATGCTACATGAAGCTCAGTAAAACACTACTTGTGATGTAGACGCTACATGAAGCTCAGTAAAACACTACTTGTGATGTAGATGCTACATGAAGCTCAGTAAAACACTACTTGTGATGTAGATGCTACATGAAGCTCAGTAAAACACTACTTGTGATGTAGATACTACATGAAGCTCAGTAAAACATTACTTGTGATGTAGACGCTACATGAAGCTCAGTAAAACACTACTTGTGATGTAGATGCTACATGAAGCTCAGTAAAACACTACTTGTGATGTAGATGCTACATGAAGCTCAGTAAAACACTACTTGTGATGTAGATGCTACATGAAGCTCAGTAAAACACTACTTGTGATGTAGATGCTACATGAAGCTCAGTAAAACACTCTACTTGTGATGTAGACGCTACATGAAGCTCAGTAAAACACTACTTGTGATGTAGATGCTACATGAAGCTCAGTAAAACACTACTTGTGATGTAGACGCTACATGAAGCTCAGTAAAACACTCTACTTGTGATGTAGATGCTACATGAAGCTCAGTAAACACTACTTGTGATGTAGATGCTACATGAAGCTCAGTAAAACACTACTTGTGATGTAGATGCTACATGAAGCTCAGTAAACACTACTTGTGATGTAGATGCTACATGAAGCTCAGTAAAACACTACTTGTGATGTAGATGCTACATGAAGCTCAGTAAAACACTACTTGTGATGTAGATGCTACATGAAGCTCAGTAAAACACTCTACTTGTGATGTAGACGCTACATGAAGCTCAGTAAAACACTACTTGTGATGTAGATGCTACATGAAGCTCAGTAAAACACTCTACTTGTGATGTAGATGCTACATGAAGCTCAGTAAAACACTACTTGTGATGTAGATGCTACATGAAGCTCAGTAAAACACTCTACTTGTGATGTAGACGCTACATGAAGCTCAGTAAAACACTACTTGTGATGTAGATGCTACATGAAGCTCAGTAAAACACTACTTGTGATGTAGATGCTACATGAAGCTCAGTAAAACACTACTTGTGATGTAGATGCTACATGAAGCTCAGTAAAACACTACTTGTGATGTAGATGCTACATGAAGCTCAGTAAAACACTACTTGTGATGTAGATGCTACATGAAGCTCAGTAAAACACTCTACTTGTGATGTAGACGCTACATGAAGCTCAGTAAAACACTACTTGTGATGTAGATGCTACATGAAGCTCAGTAAAACACTACTTGTGATGTAGACGCTACATGAAGCTCAGTAAAACACTCTACTTGTGATGTAGATGCTACATGAAGCTCAGTAAACACTACTTGTGATGTAGATGCTACATGAAGCTCAGTAAAACACTACTTGTGATGTAGATGCTACATGAAGTTCAGTAAACACTACTTGTGATGTAGATGCTACATGAAGCTCAGTAAAACACTACTTGTGATGTAGATGCTACATGAAGCTCAGTAAAACACTACTTGTGATGTAGATGCTACATGAAGCTCAGTAAAACACTCTACTTGTGATGTAGACGCTACATGAAGCTCAGTAAAACACTACTTGTGATGTAGATGCTACATGAAGCTCAGTAAAACACTCTACTTGTGATGTAGATGCTACATGAAGCTCAGTAAAACACTACTTGTGATGTAGATGCTACATGAAGCTCAGTAAAACACTCTACTTGTGATGTAGATGCTACATGAAGCTCAGTAAAACACTACTTGTGATGTAGATGCTACATGAAGCTCAGTAAAACACTCTACTTGTGATGTAGATGCTACATGAAGCTCAGTAAAACACTACTTGTGATGTAGATGCTACATGAAGCTCAGTAAAACACTACTTGTGATATAGACGCTACATGAAGCTCAGTAAAACACTACTTGTGATGTAGATGCTACATGAAGCTCAGTAAAACACTACTTGTGATGTAGACGCTACATGAAGCTCAGTAAAACACTACTTGTGATGTAGATGCTACATGAAGCTCAGTAAAACACTATACTTGTGATGTAGTTGCTACATGAAGCTCAGTAAAACACTACTTGTGATGTAGATGCTACATGAAGCTCAGTAAAACACTACTTGTGATGTAGATGCTACATGAAGCTCAGTAAAACACTACTTGTGATGTAGATGCTACATGAAGCTCAGTAAAACACTACTTGTGATGTAGACGCTACATGAAGCTCAGTAAAACACTCTACTTGTGATGTAGATGCTACATGAAGCTCAGTAAAACACTACTTGTGATGTAGAAGCTACATGAAGCTCAGTAAAACACTACTTGTGATGTAGATGCTACATGAAGCTCAGTAAAACAATACTTGTGATGTAGACGCTACATGAAGCTCAGTAAAACACTACTTGTGATGTAGATGCTACATGAAGCTCAGTAAAACACTACTTGTGATGTAGATGCTACATGAAGCTCAGTAAAACACTACTTGTGATGTAGACGCTACATGAAGCTCAGTAAAACACTACTTGTGGTGTAGATGCTACATGAAGCTCAGTAAAACACTACTTGTGATGTAGATGCTACATGAAGCTCAGTGAAACACTACTTGTGTGGTAGATGCTACATGAAGCTCAGTAAAACACTCTACTTGTGATGTAGATGCTACATGAAGCTCAGTAAAACACTACTTGTGATGTAGATGCTACATGAAGCTCAGTAAAACACTACTTGTGATGTAGATGCTACATGAAGCTCAGTAAAACACTACTTGTGATGTAGACGCTACATGAAGCTCAGTAAAACACTCTACTTGTGATGTAGATGCTACAAGAAGCTCAGTAAAACACTACTTGTGATGTAGATGCTACATGAAGCTCAGTAAAACACTACTTGTGATGTAGATGCCACATGAAGCTCAGTAAACACAACTTGTGATGTAGAAGCTACATGAAGCTCAGTAAAACACTCTACTTGTGATGTAGACGCTACATGAAGCTCAGTAAAACAGTACTTGTGATGTAGACGCTACATGAAGCTCAGTAAAACACTCTACTTGTGATGTAGATGCTACAAGAAGCTCAGTAAAACACTACTTGTGATGTAGACGCTACATGAAGCTCAGTAAAACTCTACTTGTGATGTAGATGCTACATGAAGCTCAGTAAAACACTACTTGTGATGTAGATGCTACATGAAGCTCAGTAAAACACTACTTGTGATGTAGATGCTACATGAAGCTCAGTAAAACACTCTACTTGTGATGTAGATGCTACATGAAGCTCAGTAAAACACTACTTGTGATGTAGATGCTACATGAAGCTCAGTAAAACACTCTACTTGTGATGTAGATGCTACATGAAGCTCAGTAAAACACTACTTGTGATGTAGATGCTACAAGAAGCTCAGTAAAACACTCTACTTGTGATGTAGATGCTACAAGAAGCTCAGTAAAACACTCTACTTGTGATGTAGACGCTACATGAAGCTCAGTAAAACACTACTTGTGATGTAGACGCTACATGAAGCTCAGTAAAACACTACTTGTGATGTAGATGCTACATGAAGCTCAGTAAAACACTACTTGTGATGTAGATGCTACATGAAGCTCAGTAAAACACTACTTGTGATGTAGATGCTACATGAAGCTCAGTAAAACACTCTACTTGTGATGTAGATGCTACATGAAGCTCAGTAAAACACTACTTGTGATGTAGATGCTACATGAAGCTCAGTAAACACTATTTGTGATGTAGATGCTACATGAAGCTCAGTAAAACACTACTTGTGATGTAGATGCTACATGGAGCTCAGTAAAACACTACTTGTGATGTAGATGCTACATGAAGCTCAGTAAAACACTACTTGTGATGTAGATGCTACATGAAGCTCAGTAAAACACTCTACTTGTGATGTAGATGCTACATGAAGCTCAGTAAAACACTACTTGTGATGTAGATGCTACATGAAGCTCAGTAAAACACTACTTGTGATGTAGATGCTACATGAAGCTCAGTAAACACTACTTGTGATGTAGATGCTACATGAAGCTCAGTAAAACACTACTTGTGATGTAGATGATACATGAAGCTCAGTAAAACACTACTTGTGATGTAGATGCTACATGAAGCTCAGTAAAACACTACTTGTGATGTAGATGATACATGAAGCTCAGTAAAACACTCTACTTGTGATGTAGAAGCTACATGAAGCTCAGTAAAACACTCTACTTGTGATGTAGATGCTACATGAAGCTCAGTAAAACACTCTACTTGTGATGTAGAAGCTACATGAAGCTCAGTAAAACACTACTTGTGATGTAGATGCTACATGAAGCTCAAAACACTACTTGTGATGTAGATGCTACATGAAACTCAGTAAAACACTACTTGTGATGTAGACGCTACATGAAGCTCAGTAAAACACCACTTGTGATGTAGATGCTACATGAAGCTCAGTAAAACACACTACTTGTGATGTAGATGCTACATGAAGCTCAGTAAATGGGACATGGGACATCCTCCCATTCCTAACTGCAACCATCAACTCCTCACTCAACTCGGGGGTGGTCCCCACCTCCCTAAAACAAGCCAGAGTCACGCCCCTCATAAAAAAACCAACCCTGAACCCCACCGTCATAGCCAACTATCGCCCTGTCTCTCTTCTCTCCTTCCTTTCTAAAACACTTGAACGTGCTGTATCCAACCAACTTACTGCTTATCTCTTACAGAATGACCTCCTAGACCCCAATCAGTCTGGCTTCCGGACTGGCCACTCCACAGAAACGGCGCTCATTGCGGTCACAGAGGCACTTCACTTAGCAAAAGCGAAAGGCCTCTCCTCTGTCCTGATTCTCCTAGATCTATCTGCAGCCTTCGACACAGTCAACCATCAGATCCTCCTCGCGGCCCTCGCAGGAATGGGAGTGGCTGGATCTGCGCTGTCATGGCTGACATCATACCTCAATGACCGCTCCTACCAAGTGTCATGGAGAGGGACTCTGTCGGCCACCCGCCCCCTCCGGACGGGTGTCCCCCAGGGCTCGGTCCTAGGACCCCTTCTCTTCTCCCTCTACACTAAATCACTGGGTAACATTATCACGTCTCATGGCTTCTCATATCATTGTTATGCCGATGATACTCAACTCTTCCTCTCCTTCCCTCCCTCAGATATCCACGTCTCTGAGCGGATCTCGGCCTGTCTGTCCGACATCTCCGCCTGGATGACGAACAACCACCTCAAACTGAACCTAAGCAAAACAGAATTGCTCCACCTGCCGGCCAAATCCTCCCCCCTGACCGACCTCTCCATCACAGTCGAGAATGCAGCTGTGACCGCGTCGCCGACCGCCAAGAACCTTGGTGTTGTCCTCGACGACCAGTTGAACTTCTCTGCTCACATCGCAGCGACAACCAGAACCTGCAGATTCCTCCTGAGCAACGTCAGAAGGATACGCCCCTTCCTGACAAAAGAAGCCACCCAACTCCTCGTCCAATCAACAGTCATCTCCCGCCTCGACTACTGCAACGCACTGCTAGCTGGCCTCCCGGCCACTGCCACCAAGCCTCTTCAACTCATTCAAAATGCAGCGGCCCGCCTGATCTCAAACCTACCGAAGTCCGCCCATGTCACCCCACTTCTTAGGGACCTGCACTGGCTCCCCATTGCTGCACGTATCCGCTTCAAGGCCCTCGACCTAGCATACCGTGCGGCAAAGGGAACCGCTCCCGCCTACCTCCGGTCAATGGTCTCTAACTACACACCCTCAAGACCCCTACGCTCTGCATCTTCTGGCCGCCTCAGATCTACTCCTATCCAAGCTCCCGGAGGGTCATCAAAGAGAAGCCGCCTATTCTCAGTCCTTGCCCCACAATGGTGGAATGAACTACCCATCCCAGTTAGGACAGCCGAATCCCGTCCAATCTTTCGCCGTCGACTAAAGACTCACTTCTTCAACTATTATCTGAAATGATAAAAAAAAAAAAAAAAAAAAATCTAACCCCGACTAACCTTAATGTCATGCACTTGTCCTAATAAACTAACCTACACTGTAACACGCAACACTTTGATGAACATTGTTACTCAGCTGATAGAGTTATACCCTTCTTGCTGTCTTGTCGCACAGAACTTGTAAGTCGCTTTGGATAAAAGCGTCAGCTAAATGACTAAATGTAAATGTAGATGCTACATGAAGCTCAGTAAAACACTACTTGTGATGTAGATGCTACATGAAGCTCAGTAAAACTCTACTTGTGATGTAGATGCTACAAGAAGCTCAGTAAAACACTCTACTTGTGATGTAGATGCTACATGAAGCTCAGTAAAACACTACTTGTGATGTAGATGCTACATGAAGCTCAGTAAAACACTCTACTTGTGATGTAGATGCTACATGAAGCTCAGTAAAACACTACTTGTGATGTAGATGCTACATGAAGCTCAGTAAACACTATTTGTGATGTAGATGCTACATGAAGCTCAGTAAAACACTACTTGTGATGTAGATGCTACATGAAGCTCAGTAAAACACTACTTGTGATGTAGATGCTACATGAAGCTCAGTAAAACACTCTACTTGTGATGTAGATGCCACATGAAGCTCAGTAAAACACTCTACTTGTGATGTAGATGCTACATGAAGCTCAGTAAAACACTCTACTTGTGATGTAGATGCTACATGAAGCTCAGTAAAACACTACTTGTGATGTAGACGCTACATGAAGCTCAGTAAAACACTACTTGTGATGTAGATGCTACATGAAGCTCAGTAAAACACTCTACTTGTGATGTAGATGCTACATGAAGCTCAGTAAAACACTACTTGTGATGTAGATGCTACATGAAGCTCAGTAAAACACTCTACTTGTGATGTAGATGCTACATGAAGCTCAGTAAAACACTCTACTTGTGATGTAGATGCTACATGAAGCTCAGTAAAACACTACTTGTGATGTAGATGCTACATGAAGCTCAGTAAAACACTCTACTTGTGATGTAGATGCTACATGAAGCTCAGTAAAACACTACTTGTGATGTAGATGTTACATGAAGCTCAGTAAAACACTACTTGTGATGTAGATGCTACATGAAGCTCAGTAAAACACTACTTGTGATGTAGATGCTACATGAAGCTCAGTAAAACACTCTACTTGTGATGTAGATGCTACATGGAGCTCAGTAAAACACTCTATTTGTGATGTAGATGCTACATGAAGCTCAGTAAAACACTCTATTTGTGATGTAGAAGCTACATGAAGCTCAGTAAAACACTACTTGTGATGTAGATGCTACATGAAGCTCAGTAAAACACTACTTGTGATGTAGATGCTACATGAAGCTCAGTAAAACACTACTTGTGATGTAGACGCTACATGAAGCTCAGTAAAACACTACTTGTGATGTAGATGCTACATGAAGCTCAGTAAAACACTACTTGTGATGTAGATGCTACATGAAGCTCAGTAAAACACTACTTGTGATGTAGATACTACATGAAGCTCAGTAAAACATTACTTGTGATGTAGACGCTACATGAAGCTCAGTAAAACACTACTTGTGATGTAGATGCTACATGAAGCTCAGTAAAACACTACTTGTGATGTAGATGCTACATGAAGCTCAGTAAAACACTACTTGTGATGTAGATGCTACATGAAGCTCAGTAAAACACTACTTGTGATGTAGATGCTACATGAAGCTCAGTAAAACACTCTACTTGTGATGTAGACGCTACATGAAGCTCAGTAAAACACTACTTGTGATGTAGATGCTACATGAAGCTCAGTAAAACACTCTACTTGTGATGTAGATGCTACATGGAGCTCAGTAAAACACTCTATTTGTGATGTAGATGCTACATGAAGCTCAGTAAAACACTCTATTTGTGATGTAGAAGCTACATGAAGCTCAGTAAAACACTACTTGTGATGTAGATGCTGCATGAAGCTCAGTAAAACACTACTTGTGATGTAGATGCTACATGAAGCTCAGTAAAACACTACTTGTGATGTAGACGCTACATGAAGCTCAGTAAAACACTACTTGTGATGTAGATGCTACATGAAGCTCAGTAAAACACTACTTGTGATGTAGATGCTACATGAAGCTCAGTAAAACACTACTTGTGATGTAGATACTACATGAAGCTCAGTAAAACATTACTTGTGATGTAGACGCTACATGAAGCTCAGTAAAACACTACTTGTGATGTAGATGCTACATGAAGCTCAGTAAAACACTACTTGTGATGTAGATGCTACATGAAGCTCAGTAAAACACTACTTGTGATGTAGATGCTACATGAAGCTCAGTAAAACACTACTTGTGATGTAGATGCTACATGAAGCTCATTAAAACACTCTACTTGTGATGTAGACGCTACATGAAGCTCAGTAAAACACTACTTGTGATGTAGATGCTACATGAAGCTCAGTAAAACACTACTTGTGATGTAGACGCTACATGAAGCTCAGTAAAACACTCTACTTGTGATGTAGATGCTACATGAAGCTCAGTAAACACTACTTGTGATGTAGATGCTACATGAAGCTCAGTAAAACACTACTTGTGATGTAGATGCTACATGAAGCTCAGTAAACACTACTTGTGATGTAGATGCTACATGAAGCTCAGTAAAACACTACTTGTGATGTAGATGCTACATGAAGCTCAGTAAAACACTACTTGTGATGTAGATGCTACATGAAGCTCAGTAAAACACTCTACTTGTGATGTAGACGCTACATGAAGCTCAGTAAAACACTACTTGTGATGTAGATGCTACATGAAGCTCAGTAAAACACTCTACTTGTGATGTAGATGCTACATGAAGCTCAGTAAAACACTACTTGTGATGTAGATGCTACATGAAGCTCAGTAAAACACTCTACTTGTGATGTAGACGCTACATGAAGCTCAGTAAAACACTACTTGTGATGTAGATGCTACATGAAGCTCAGTAAAACACTACTTGTGATGTAGATGCTACATGAAGCTCAGTAAAACACTACTTGTGATGTAGATGCTACATGAAGCTCAGTAAAACACTACTTGTGATGTAGATGCTACATGAAGCTCAGTAAAACACTCTACTTGTGATGTAGACGCTACATGAAGCTCAGTAAAACACTACTTGTGATGTAGATGCTACATGAAGCTCAGTAAAACACTACTTGTGATGTAGACGCTACATGAAGCTCAGTAAAACACTCTACTTGTGATGTAGATGCTACATGAAGCTCAGTAAACACTACTTGTGATGTAGATGCTACATGAAGCTCAGTAAAACACTACTTGTGATGTAGATGCTACATGAAGTTCAGTAAACACTACTTGTGATGTAGATGCTACATGAAGCTCAGTAAAACACTACTTGTGATGTAGATGCTACATGAAGCTCAGTAAAACACTACTTGTGATGTAGATGCTACATGAAGCTCAGTAAAACACTCTACTTGTGATGTAGATGCTACATGAAGCTCAGTAAAACACTACTTGTGATGTAGATGCTACATGAAGCTCAGTAAAACACTACTTGTGATGTAGATGCTACATGAAGCTCAGTAAAACACTACTTGTGATGTAGATGCTACATGAAGCTCAGTAAAACACTACTTGTGATGTAGATGCTACATGAAGCTCAGTAAAACACTCTACTTGTGATGTAGACGCTACATGAAGCTCAGTAAAACACTACTTGTGATGTAGATGCTACATGAAGCTCAGTAAAACACTACTTGTGATGTAGACGCTACATGAAGCTCAGTAAAACACTCTACTTGTGATGTAGATGCTACATGAAGCTCAGTAAACACTACTTGTGATGTAGATGCTACATGAAGCTCAGTAAAACACTACTTGTGATGTAGATGCTACATGAAGTTCAGTAAACACTACTTGTGATGTAGATGCTACATGAAGCTCAGTAAAACACTACTTGTGATGTAGATGCTACATGAAGCTCAGTAAAACACTACTTGTGATGTAGATGCTACATGAAGCTCAGTAAAACACTCTACTTGTGATGTAGACGCTACATGAAGCTCAGTAAAACACTACTTGTGATGTAGATGCTACATGAAGCTCAGTAAAACACTCTACTTGTGATGTAGATGCTACATGAAGCTCAGTAAAACACTACTTGTGATGTAGATGCTACATGAAGCTCAGTAAAACACTCTACTTGTGATGTAGATGCTACATGAAGCTCAGTAAAACACTACTTGTGATGTAGATGCTACATGAAGCTCAGTAAAACACTCTACTTGTGATGTAGATGCTACATGAAGCTCAGTAAAACACTACTTGTGATGTAGATGCTACATGAAGCTCAGTAAAACACTACTTGTGATATAGACGCTACATGAAGCTCAGTAAAACACTACTTGTGATGTAGATGCTACATGAAGCTCAGTGCATACAGAGCAGAGCGTGCAACAAGAAGGAAGCGGTTGTCTATTCCTTCTATTTTTCTTTCTTTCTTTCTTCCTTTTCTCCGGCGCTCCCTCGTCTCCTAAAGGTATCGAGCTCATCGCCTCAATGAGCTTCGTCCGCTCTCCCCCGTAAATCACTATTCTGATATAGTCTGCTCTGAGGTGCGGGGGGGGGGGGGGGGGGGGGGGGGGGCGTCTCTGACGGCATGGGTTCCGGCGGGCAGAGGTGGATTTTACACACGCGAGGCGAAATAATAGCATCGCCAGGGTCCTTAAGACGTGCTTTTATTAGGTGATAAGAGCGAGAGACACAGTGGTGAGTGTGTGAGTGTGAGTGTGTGCTTACTGAATTATTCAGTGTTATTGTAAAGTGAGTCTGTAGGGGATGGAGCTGTAGCAGAACCAAGGAGAGAGCAGTGAGAGAGATGCCGTCCAATGCTTCAGAGAGCGTACCCGGGCTGACATTTACATAATTAGCCACCATTAGACATGTATTTATTAATTTTATTTTACGGAGCAAATCGGAGTCAATAATTACCCAAACGGCAGGGATTTTGGTTGATGTCTCCACCCCTTGTTTTGAATGGTAATCACAATGCAGAGTGTCGGAGGGAGTTCCTGAATCGTCAATGTTCCGGAGACTAATGATCAGTCTGATCAAAACACTCCTCCATCACCACAAGCCTGTCTCGCATACCAAAAACGTTGATTCACATGGCGACGGAATGCACTCTGGAATTACCCAGAATCATAAATATTCTTAACAAAAACATAATATATATCATATAGCCTACATATCCCTTACCTACTCTTACTAGTTCATGCTGCCGGCCAGTATGACTTACTATAATAGTAAAATGATAAATGGTAAATGGTGCATTTATATATCTCTTTTATCCAAAGCGCTTTATAATTTTTGTTCCTCACATTCACCCATTCATTCACTCACCAACGGCGGAGGCGACCATGTGAGGTGCCAACCTGCACATCGGGAGCAATAGACCTGTCGCTAAACCACGCCCCAAAATAGAATTTGTCCAATCATATCACAGCAAAATCCTCGCTGCACAAACCTCGGTCAACTAGGATTGTAGGCTGTATCAAACCAGACGGCTTTGATCGGAACCACTGTCAAGAGTTCAGTTTTATGTTATTATCTACATAATATCCGATGGTGAAACGCTGTGCGTGGGGTACCTGTAATTCGGACACCAGGTACCCTGAAAGACTGGATGGAGGAGTATATTTCATACCTTTTCCGAAGCCCAAACAAAAAGCGGTGGATTCTACTGTGTCGTCGACCACATACACAACTGAATGTGAAGACCATTACCAAGGACACTTATGTTTGCTCAAAGGTAAGGTCAATTCATAAAGACATAATATTTGACGGCATGTATTAGAAACGTAGACCAAACTATTAGTTTGCTAACGTTTGACTTTGACTGCGAACTAGCTATTGTATATCCAGCCTAGTTAGCTAAAGTTAGCAGCTACCATTACCAAGGACACTTATATATTTGCTCAAAGGTAAGGTCAATTCATAAAGACATAATATTTGACGGCATATATTAGAAACATAGACCAAACTATTAGTTTGCTAACGTTTGACTTTGACTGCGAACTAGCTATCGTATATCTAGCCCAGTTAGCTAACGTTAGCAGCTAGCTAACGTTAGCTGCCAACATGTAACGATACCGCAGATATTTCTGCATCATGAGGTTAGCTTTCTGCATCATAACGTTAGCTTATACTCTGGACTGGATTGATAGCAGGGCTAGTACTAGTAGAGCCAGCTAGTGGTAAAGCTCCCAGGTGTGAATGGAACTGTGTGAATGTGAAGCAGGGCTTTGCTGAAAAAGAGCATTCATGCTCAGCGAACCTACCCTGGTAAATAAAGGTTATATACAGAACCATAACCTAGCCCCAACCATAACCATAAGCTAACCCTGACCATACTCTAACGCTGACTGTAGCCACTAGGTTTATTGCAAAAGGCCACAGATGAGTGTGAGTGTATCAACCGGTTTGTAGGAATCAATAAAATCCACTTTGAGCTGCATTTTATGTATGAAAGATGCTCCATAAATGAACTATTATTATTATCTGTCTATGCTTAGCTAATACTCAGCTTTTTGTGTTTTTTCACAGAATGAGGTGTGCTGGAGATGTTACTGCCTCTCCCCCTCATCCCTCTCCCTTTATCCATCACCCATCTCTCCTTATCCATCACCCCTCTCTCCTCCCCTCTTACTCCAGATGAGGAGTGCTGGCCTGTGGAGCCATAGATATCTATAGAACACTAGATAGCTTAAGGCGGAGTCACCAGCGTCACTGAACCGCCGCCATCTTGCTCCAGTTAGCCTTGAGTGAGAGTGAGTGAGCTGCACAGACAAAAATACTCATAACTCGCTGAAATATTGACGGATTTACAAACGGGTTGGTTTGCTATAAACATCAAATATGTAGTTATGATACTGCATACTTATAATTTTTTTTTTTTTTTTAAAGATGTTTTTTTTTACAAACCACTTGAATCATAGCCACGTTAATAATGCTTGTAATAAACCAAACCGTTTGTAAATCCGTCAATATTTCAGCGAGTTATGAGTATTTTTGTCTGTGCAGCTCACTCACTCTCACTCAAGGCTAACTGGAGCAAGATGGCGGCGGTTCAGTGACGTCGCTCTCCATTGGCCGGCAGCGCAGGCAAGCTATCTAGTGTTCTATATATATCTATGTGTGGAGCAGGCTCCCCAGAAGGTGGACATTACTAGAAAGCTAAAGAATGCTTCAAATTTAATAGGAATGTTAGAGGTTCTAGAAGGACTACTATGACATCATCACCAACGTTCCAGAATGATCGGGCAGTACTAAGATTCTAGAATGTACTGCCATGACATCACACACGTTCCAGAATGTTCGGGCGGCACTAATTTTCTAGAATGTTCCTAACAATAGGTCTGTGGGTGAATTATGTACCATTACAATCACTACAGTACTGTATTAAGTTTCAAAAGTAAAAGTACAGTACTATAGGGTGTTCTTGTATTTCAGTGCATTCAACCCTCGATTGACCTGAAGGTTGTTAAAGTGGTCCAGTTATGCTGCTCTGTGTCCCTCAGATTGCTGGTTTACAATGTTAAAGTACTTAATCTTCATCAACAGTTGCTGATATTGCAAATGTCAACAGACCAGGCTATTAATCCGCAATGGAGGTACTAGAAGAATATAATGTTAAATTACCATAGATGTATCACAACAACACATAATATTGTTCGCTATTCCAGTTTATATCGTACATCCATTTGTGTAACTGTAAATCCATGTATATTTATTGTATATATTAAAATAATAATAATAATAAAATAAAATAGTGGCTATTTATGTACACTTTAGTTGTGGGTTTTCTTTTCTAATCAGAGTGATCTATCTTGAGAATGTGTTGTATATGCATTTATTTATATTTATATTAAATATAAATTATACTTAGTGTTATAAGAAAAGTCATAAGAAAAAGAAAATGTCCTGTACCCATATACTGTGATTTACAGGTATTTTGGTAAATGGCTGTATTTATATAGCGCTTTTATCCAAAGCGCTTTATAATTTGTTTCTCACATCTTACCCACTCACTCACACATTCACACACCGACGGTGGAGGCAACCATGCAAGGTGCCAACCTGCTCATCAGTGTCTTGCTCAAGGACACTTCGACACGCTGCCGGGGAGGAGCGAGAATCAAACCGGGAACCTCCGGATTACCAGACGACTGCTCTACTCCCAAGCCACTGTCGCCCCCTATTATTAGGTCTATTTTATTATTAGGTATTTTAACTTTGGTCTCTATCACTATACATTTATAGTTAGTGTAATCAATCATTTGACCTGATGTACACTAGAATGTGCAGCATACCATTCTCTGACGTCTCACCCCTTTATGGATGAGGATTGTTGGCAAGTGACAGCTCTCACTTTTTTCCTCATTCTAGTGACTAGTAGTGACACAACTGTCGGGTCTAGCTCGTATACTGCGTTGGACCACTAAACTAAATGTATCAGCAATAGTAATAATCATGGATTATCGTCATAGTTCTTGTAATCTTCAATCAAGTCAACTGTAAGTAATGCGACGTTATCTATAGCTAATGCTTGCATCACCATGGAGGTCTAAGGTAAATGTGTATCTCATGAACGTACTTTTCCACTGCATATTGTAACCCTCTCTGTCTGCTTCTAGATGAAATATTTGTGTTATCTTTAAAAAAACAGGTCTATTACCTGCTGTGGTAAATCTCCCGCGGCATAGCCCCTTTCGTGACTGTGAAGCAAGGCTTGCATCACAGTCAGGAAAGGGGCTGCCTACGGCCATCGTCAACGAGAGTCATCCACGGTCGGCTTAGCTTGACCAAGTTTTCAAAGGGGGCGTGGTTTAGCGACAGGTCTATTAGGGGTCTTGCTCAAGGACACTTCGACACTCTGCCCCGGAGGCCTGTTACTGTTCCGCAACTGTAAGTTACTTCCTGGGTAGGCCTGATTGGCCCCGAAAGGCACGTGACAGGCGCGGCCACGCCCCGCGGCAGCCTCAGGACGCGCAACGAGGCTGCTGAGAGCTGTCGCGCGGAAATAGGCTGTCTATTGCCTCGCGCTGCAACGCGGAAATAGGCTGTCTATTGCCATTCTCTAAGACAAACTCTAACCTTAACCAGCTCCTTAACAGCGCCTAAACTTAACCCTTTAACCTTAAGCAACTCCGAAACTATGCCTAACCTTAACCCTAACCTTAACCATAAGGCATAACCAACTCCGAAAGAATATTGCCATTCTCGAAGACAAACTCTAACCTTAACCAGCTCCTTAACAGCGCCTAAACTTAACCTTTCTAACCATAACCAACTCCGAAACAATGCCTAACCTTAACCAACTCCGAAACAATGCTTAAAGTTAACATGCCTAAACTTAACGGCGAACGAATGCACGTTAAAAAATAAAAATAAAAAAGATTTAAGGGAATCGAACTTGCCAGAAACGGACAGTAGGATCCACACCAATGCAGCGCTGCCAATTGAGCTATTTCTGGATAGTGAAAAAGGGCGTATTACTACATAATGCTGCCGCGGAGCGTGCCGCGCGGCAGAGAAAGTTGCGCGTCCTGAGGCTGCCGCGGGGCGTGGCCGCGCCTGTCACGTGCCTGTCGGGGCCAATCAGGCCTACCCCGGAAGTAACTTACAGTTGCGGAACAGTAACAGGCGCCCCGGAGAAGCGGGAATTGAACCGGGAACCTTCTGACTACCAGACGACTGCTCTCCCTCCTGAGCCACTGTCGCCCCATAGTGTCTTATATACCTGTATCACCCCTACATATTAATACTACAACTCTGTACCTGATTAGCACTATTACTCAGTAGTACTAATATATAGATTTTTTATATTATTATATTTATGATGACAATACATTTGAATCTAATCTAATCTGATCTAATAAATACATGAACATGAAAGATAAAGAGAGATAACGTGTATCCCTTTACATTATAAGCTACTAGTTAGTAGGCGAGAAGATCCGTCCTTTGACAATAGTGATAAGTGCGGTTAGATTGAAAGAAATTCAATCAATATCATAGGTTAATCATTTGGAATAGGATTAACCAGGTGTTAACTACAGCTTAATTGTCTTATAATTGCAACCAGGGCCTGTAGAATGCAATGAATCGATTACATTTTTAATGAAATGTTAGTGCAATCTTGAGCACTTTCTCTCATAGTCAAATTTAGACGGATATAACTGGGCAAGCAAGACATGCACAAAATCAATAATTACTAGCAATGCAATGTATACCCAATTACATAATGCCACAATGTTAAGTTGTACATAAGATAACTCATATACATGACCCCAAACACAATACACTATCATAGGTACACACATGATATAATTTAGCAAAATACAGTAACAGTAATATCAATGATAAATCACAGGACAATAACATAAATAATAATAACAATAATGACAGTCCAGTAAGGGGACATGCGTTGCTATTCCTAGCACCATTTGGGCAACTTTACACAATTCCCGTGAGTGTATTGAAGACATCTGTATGTTTTTTTTCAAAAAAATGCATTGTTTTATATTTCTAATCAAGTACTCAAAACCATAATTTTTCAGCTTCAAGATTTCAGGCTGTTTATGGCCTGGCTCCGCCCATACGCACTTTGAGTGACAGTCAGTCAACACAGTCTGCGACTGGTAGACAGAGAGAGATAGAGAGAGAGAGAGAGAGAGAGAGAGAGAGAGAGAGAGAGAGAGAGAGAGAGAGAGAGAGAGAGAGAGAGAGAGAGAGAGAGAGAGAGAAGAGAGAGAGAGATGAGAGGAGAGAGAGAGAGAGAGAGAAGAGAGAGAGGAAGGGGGGTGGGGGTGGGAGGAGAGGGAGAGCAGAGAGAGAGAGAGAGAGAGAGAGAGAGAGGAGAGAGAGAGAGAGAGAGAGAGAGAGAGAGAGAGAGAGAGAGAGAGAGAGAGAGAGAGAGAGAGAGAGAGAGAGAGAGAAAAAAAAGACAGGCCGTTCTTTTTTTCTCTGCCTCTCGTGGCAGCTTGTGGGGGGGGGGGCCCTCCCTTCCTCCCTCTCTCTTCCTTTTTTTCTTTCTATCACTCTCCCCGTTCGGAGGTGTGTGTTGGCGCGGCAGGTCCCCCCCCCCCAAGTGCTCCTGAATGCTCTCTATCTCTCTCTCTCTCTCTCCCCTCCAGAGTGCACGCAGAGTATTAGGAAGTGGTTTCCACAGTCTATGTAGATT
>NW_028169174.1:20000-45965 GCF_963971535.1 Notolepis coatsorum | reverse complement strand
CCGATAGATTGCCAAAATCATCTATTACTTTGAGAAGATGAGGTAGGGAGGTGGCGCGGTTCTGCATGAACAAGAGTACATCATCTGCATATAAGCTGATGTGATGCTGTGTGCCCTTAATTGAGATCGGTGCTATGTTCTGGGATTGTCTTATGTACTGAGCTAAAGGTTCTAGGGATAGAGCAAATAGTCCGGGACTAAGAGGACAACCCTGTCTGGATGAGCGCGACACAGGGAAGAGTGGAGAGCAGAGTTTACCTGTTAAAATCATGGCTGATGGACCTGTATATAGTACTTTGATCATATGGATGAACCCTTCACCTAACCCCATCCTTCTAAGTACTGCCCATAAATAAGACCACTCCAACCTGTCAAAGGCCTTCATCGCGTCTAAGGATATGACAGCCGTCGGGGTCGCAGCATCCTTGCTGGCATCTATCACATGCAGTAACTGTCTTATATTATCCGTGATCAGGCGGCCTCTTATGAAGCCTGTCTGATCAGGGTGAACTAGAGATGTCATATGCTTTTGAAGTCGGATGGCTAGTACCTTAGCGTACAGCTTGAGATCGGTTCCAAGGATGCTTAAGGGTCTATAGCTGCCGCATTCGGTGGGGTCCTTATCTTTCTTAAGTAGGACAGATATGAGTGCCATATTGACATCCCTGGAAAAATTTCCCTCTTTGATTGAGTGTAAAATCATATCGAGTAATAGGGGTCCAATTCCATCCCAGCATGAGAGGTATAGTTCGGGCGGAATACTGTCCCAGCCAGGGGCCTTACCACTTTGCAAGTCAGAAATCGCCTCCCTAAGTTCCTCTAGTGCAGGGGTCTCAAACTCAATTTACCTGGGGGCCGCTGGAGGTAGAGTCTGGGTGAGGCTGGGCCGCATCAAATATTCCACAAAAAAAGGGTTTCAAGTATTCAAAAAAAAGGTACAACTGATCCAATCTTCTCAATCTTTAGCAATAACATTTCAGAACATGAACAGTTCTTCAGAACATGAACGGTTCTTCAGGCTTCTCAGTGGTGTCAGTGGACTCATCCACAGCTATGGAAATGCACTGTGCATTTTTTTTTATTCTATCACAAAGCTGTGAGAACACTATTATTATCTTTTTATTAATATGGTTTTATTATTATCCTAAAGTAAGTTAATGTAGATGACTCAAAAGTACAATTGCCTGTATTATAAAAAAAATAGGTAAAAACCATATTATGCATTTTCATCAATAAATAAATGCCCCAAATCTTTTTATAGATTGGGGGCCCCACATTTTTTTATAGATTGGGGGCCCACATTTTTTTATAGATTGGGGGCCCACAAATTGATTCTTTCATGGGGCCCAGAATTTCCAGCTATGCCCCTGGCTGGGACTCTGGCTGAACGTATATTTTCCCGTCCATTCACCTTTGAATTGCAGTCGACTTTTCTTTTACTGACCATCTTTGAAAATGCCATATTTTTCTGCTGGCTGCCTGCTGGCGAAAATAGGCTAATAGCTACATTTATCTCACGGAGATAAAACTGGGAGTGAGTTTACTGTAGATGCGCTTTCAACTCTGCTCCGATTTGAACTGAAAGAGAGAGACGACATGCAGTCCGTGAAGACCCGCCCTACTCCCCTACTCTGCCTCTGATTGGCAGACTGTGGGTGAGGGGGGAAAACGCTGACGGGACGCGTATGTGATTGGACCATAATAATAAATAATAATAATAATAGATTGGATTTTAAGAGAGAAGCGCCTTTCTCAGACTCAAGGACACTGTACAAGGAAAGGATGGGGAAAAAAAGAAATAAAATTGAAAAAATATAATAAAATACATAAAAGATCTGTGTATAGTAACAACAAGAAAAAACAAATAAGATAAGAGATAAAAAAATAAATAAAAAAGGAGGCAAGTTCTGTCCAAAAAAAAATCAGGGGTGGGCTACTTGGGAGCGGGGCTGTGTTGCGTGAAGGCAAGTATGAACAGGTGGGTTTTTAGCTTGGTTTTGAAGAGGTTGATGGTGTCAGAGCCTCGGATGGAGGGGGAGAGGGAGTTCCACAGTCTGGGCGCAGCTGCAGCGAAAGCTCGGTCTCCCAGTGTGGAGCGCCTGGTGCGGGGGATGGTGAGGAGGTCGGAGTTGGAGGATCGGAGGCCTCGTGCTGGAGTGTAGGGGTGGAGTAGGTTGGTCAGGTAGGAAGGGGCCAACCCGTGCAGGGATTTGTAGGTGAGGAGGAGGATCTTGTAGGGGATTCGGTAGTTGATGGGGAGCCAGTGGAGTTTTTGCAGGGTGGGGGTGATGTGCTGCCAGGGTTTGGTGCGCGTGAGGACCCTCGCAGCAGAGTTTTGGACGTACTGTAAGCGATCCAGAACCTTCTTGGAGGCACCAAGAAGGATTCCGTTACAGTAGTCAAGGCGGGAAGTGATGAAGGCGTGAATGAGTGTTTCCGCTGAGGTGTCGGAGAGTGAGGGGGCGGAGGCGGGAGATGGTTCTGAGGTGGAAGAAGGCGGATCTGGTGACAGACTTGACGTGAGGGTGAAATGAGAGGGTGATGACAGGGCATGAGAGCACTGCTCGCAGAGGAGAGAGATAACGAGGATGCATTTGCTTCCACTTTACTTGATATCACTCCGGAATCACGTTTCAACCAAGTCACTAACATAACGTTGCTGTCATGAGCCTGCGCTATGGTAGCCTACAAGTGATAAAATAAATAAAACTTCCAACTCTAGCGCAACGACTCGGCAAACAGTTGCGCGCGGGCCGCATTAACACTAAACGTTGACGTCCAGTAGGGGGCCGCAAAATATCATCCTACGGGCCGCAATTGGCCCGCGGGCCGCGAGTTTGAGACCCCTGCTTTTAAAGTTAAATATAAAAGAAAGGGAGTAGCAGCGTAGCAGAGTGCAACTTCTACATCCTCGACCCGGAACCGGAAATCCTTGTACTACAACTCTGTACATACATCTGATTAGCACCACACTCAGTAGTACTGATTTGTATATGTTGTACCCAGTTTAATCACCTGTACATTGTATATTGCTGTTGCACTTTAATGCTACATTTGCGCTCTGGTTGGATGCCAAACTCATTTTCATTGTACTGTACTTGTGCTGTATGATGACAATACATTTTAATTGAATCTAATCTAATCTAATCTAATGTAATCTAAGTGGTGAATGTAAATGGCGAGCGGACACTATCAGAAAAATAAGTCTACATTTACATTTAGTCATTTGACACTTTTATCCAAAGCGACTTACAGATTGTGAACAACATTTCAGCAGGATGGGATACATCTCTGGCAGCTCAGGGTCAGTGGCGTTGTTCGTCGAGCTCGAGGGTTACACTCTGAGTGCATAGTAGTATAGACATAATTAGCATAATAGGTAGTAGTAAGTATAAGTATAGTAGCATAGTAGTAGGGCACATAATAGGGTAGATAACAGTAAAAAGACAGTAAGATGGTTATGCAAAGAAGTATATGCAAAACTGTAGTCCATTAGTCTTAAGATAAGATAAGATAAGATAAGATAAGATAAGATAAGATAAGATACGATATTCCTTTATTGATCCCCTTGGGGAAATGCAGTCATCATAGCAGCGTGGGGGAGGGGAGAGGGCAGGTACAGGTATGGGCATGGTAATAGTAGAAGACATAAATAGAGCCGATACAATTATAGTACAGTAGAAAAGTAAAAATAAGCAGTGTAAACAATATAATTAACTCTGAATATACACATATGAGCAAGTAGGCAGTGTGATCAAAAGGTGCAGATGAGGGTCTGTATCAGTTATATTATACATTAGAATAAATACGGTCAACAACACTTAGAATCTGAATATACTATGAGTAAGTATATACAGTATACACAGGTGCACTATATATAAGGTGCCGTAACTGGCATGATATACGTCATACGTCGCAGTCGGTGCAGTTTAGGTGGGAGTCAAACACACTTACATCAATCTAATAGACCATGCAACATTTAATTTGTTTATTCTGTCAATTGTGTGCTGATTTTATGCCTATGTTCATTTTATACTAAATGCTGTGGGGGGCACTCTGGACTGCGGTCCATGTGTGAAAAGTGCTATATAGATATTCACATTTATTATTATTATATAGTACAAACGTATGCATCGAAATGTCTCTAAAGTCTCGACGACATTGAAAAGGAAGGTGACCTCGATGGTCCATTCGTGAATAAATAAAGGTTTGAATGAATGAATACACGTCGTTCTCTGTCTAACTAACAGGCTCCCACACCTTGCTGCGGGGCTAACCGTGCTGCTGAAGCACAGTAGCTGTACAGCACAGGGGCAGCGGCGTGTCTTTTGCACACGCAGACCTGTGTTTATAATATCGATGTGATGGGAGCCGTCGTCACGCTTTCTCTAACGCTGGACCTGAGGCTAGTGTTTGTAATCCACGTGGCGTGTTGCTCAGCGGCGGGGCAGGGGGGGGGGGGGGGGGGGGGGGGGTAATTTGCGGCTTGTTTATGTGTAACGCATCGGGTTTGTGTTGCTGTGACCGTGTCCCCCCGTGGCTGTGTGCATACGGGTCACCTTTATAGAGTAGAGCTGCAGATGATTCAGTCGTCGGCATAAGTGCGTCTGACTCTTAACCACCAAAACCTGCATGGACTAACAACGTATATGATGTATATCACACGCCAGTTAGGGTACCTTGTGTATACTGCACCTTGTGTATACTGTTTACTTTTACTCTTACTCTTAGTATACATTCAGATAAAAATTCTTTATTGCCTATTATTTATTGTAATGTACAATATAACCGATCGGGAATACAGACCCTTTGTTTACACTGTTTATTTTCCCCATGTTTTTATATTCAGGGTTAATAATATTGTTTACGCCATTTCTTTTTTCTCACATTTTTATATTCAGATCTAATTGTATTGCCTATATTTATGTCTTTCTACTATTACACTGCACATACCTCTACCTCCCCCATGCTGCTATGATGCCCGCATTTCCCCAAGGGGATCAATAAAAGCATATCTTATCTTATCTATATTTGAATACGAGTCCAGGGTCCATGTGTATAAAATTGCCTCTTTTTATCCCCCACACAGTGTTATGTCTTGTTTTTATTTCTCTTCTCCATAATGAAGGCAAAGCAATTACAGGAGGGACAGGACGTAACACACTGAGGGAAAAGAAAAAAATACTAATAGAAACAAGGCAAAACAAAACACTTCACAAAGACCATCCAAAAGGTCTTCTGATCTACCCTGGGAAACTACAATTTACAGGCTGCATCTAGTAATTGTATATACAGAAGGCTTTGTAAGCAATTACCAGATGCAGCCTGTAAAAAAAGAATATATGTATATATATATATATATATATATATATATATATATATATATATATATATATATATATATATATATATATATATATATATATATATATATATATATATATATATATATATATATATACAGTCACATCAAATTAGCCTTCCCCCGTACTACTTAACAATTGTATGTATTATCATTATTCATATTTTTTTCATTCTATTACCATGGATTTAGTGACCTATTCATCAGAGATCAACTAGTAGAACATACAGTAGAACGCATAATAGCAATGAACTAGTGATGCATCAATCCGACCTTTTCAGTCCCGATACTGATACAGATACCTGGGCTTTGGGTATCGGCTGATACTGAGTACTGATGCCTTACAGTATAGACTTGGACCGTCATTTCGGGGTCACTGGAATCAAATCAAAGCACTTTGATCACATTGGACACCTTTTTCTTGCGTAACATAACTTAGATACATTACTACTGATTACTGTTGCTACCTCAGCTAACGTTACATAAGTTACATACATTACTAGTGATTACTCTTGCTACCTCAGATAATGTTACATAAGTTACTCATTACTCTTGTTACCTCAGCTAACGTTACATAAGTTACATATATTACTACAGATTACTGTTGCTACCTCAGCTAACGTTACATAAGTTACATACATTACTACAGATTACTGTTGCTACCTCAGCTAATGTTACATAAGTGACATACATTACTACTGATTACTGTTGCTACCTCAGCTAACGTTACATAAGTTACATACATTACTAGTGATTACTCTTGCTACCTCAGATAATGTTACATAAGTTACTCATTACTCTTGCTACCTCAGCTAACGTTACATAAGTTACATACATTACTACAGATTACTGTTGCTACCTCAGCTAATGTTACATAAGTGACATATATTACTACTGATTAGTGTTGCTACCTCAGCTAACGTTACATAAGTTACATACATTACTACTGATTACTGTTGCTACCTCAGCTAACGTTACATAAGTTACATACATTACCAGATTACTGTTGCTACCTCAGCTAACGTTACATAAGTTACATACATTACTACTGATTACTGTTGCTACCTCAGCTAACGTTACATAAGTTACATACATTACTACTGATTACTGTTGCTACCTCAGCTAACGTTACATAAGTTACATACATTACTACTGATTACTGTTGCTACCTCAGCTAACGTTACTTAAATTAAATACATTACTACTGATTACCGTTGCTACCTCAGCTAACGTTACATAAATTACATACATTACTACTGATTACTGTTGCTACCTCAGCTAATGTTATGTAAATTACATACATTACTACTGATTACTGTTGCTACCTCAGCTAACATTACATTTACATACATTACTACTGATTACTGTTGCTACCTCAGCTAACATTACATTTACATACATTACTACTGATTACTGTTGCTACCTCAGCTAACATTACATAAGTTACATACATTACTACTGATTACTGTTGCTACCTCAGCTAACGTTACATAAGTTACATACATTACTACTGATTACTGTTGCTACCTCAGCTAACGTTACATAAGTTACATACATTACTACTGATTACTGTTGCTACCTCAGCTAACGTTACATAAGTTACATACATTACTACTGATTACTGTTGCTACCTCAGCTAACGTTACATAAGTTACATACATTACTACTGATTACTGTTGCTACCTCAGCTAACGTTACATAAGTTACATACATTACTACTGATTACTGTTGCTACCTCAGCTAACATTACATACGTTACATACATTACTACTGATTACTGTTGCTACCTCAGCTAACGTTACATAAGTTACATACATTACTACTGATTACTGTTGCTACCTCAGCTAACGTTACATAAGTTACATACATTACTACTGATTACTGTTGCTACCTCAGCTAACATTACATAAGTTACATACATTACTACTGATTACTGTTGCTACCTCAGCTAACATTACATAAGTTACATACATTACTACTGATTACTGTTGCTACCTCAGCTAACGTTACATAAGTTACACACATTACTACTGATTACTGTTGCTACCTCAGCTAACGTTACATAAGTTACATACATTACTACTGATTACTGTTGCTACCTCAGCTAACGTTACATAAGTTACATACATTACTACTGATTACTGTTGCTACCTCAGCTAACGTTACATAAGTTACATACATTACCAGATTACTGTTGCTACCTCAGCTAACGTTACATAAGTTACATACATTACTACTGATTACTGTTGCTACCTCAGCTAACGTTACATAAGTTACATACATTACTACTGATTACTGTTGCTACCTCAGCTAACGTTACATAAGTTACATACATTACTACTGATTACTGTTGCTACCTCAGCTAACGTTACGTAAATTAAATACATTACTACTGATTACCGTTGCTACCTCAGCTAACGTTACATAAATTACATACATTACTACTGATTACTGTTGCTACCTCAGCTAATGTTACGTAAATTACATACATTACTACTGATTACTGTTGCTACCTCAGCTAACATTACATTTACATACATTACTACTGATTACTGTTGCTACCTCAGCTAACATTACATAAGTTACATACATTACTACTGATTACTGTTGCTACCTCAGCTAACGTTACATAAGTTACATACATTACTACTGATTACTGTTGCTACCTCAGCTAACGTTACATAAGTTACATACATTACTACTGATTACTGTTGCTACCTCAGCTAACGTTACATAAGTTACATACATTACTACTGATTACTGTTGCTACCTCAGCTAACGTTACATAAGTTACACACATTACTACTGATTACTGTTGCTACCTCAGCTAACGTTACATAAGTTACATACATTACTACTGATTACTGTTGCTACCTCAGCTAACGTTACATAAGTTACATACATTACTACTGATTACTGTTGCTACCTCAGCTAACATTACATACGTTACATACATTACTACTGATTACTGTTGCTACCTCAGATAACGTTACATAAGTTACATACATTACTACTGATTACTGTTGCTACCTCAGCTAACGTTACATAAGTTACATACATTACTACTGATTACTGTTGCTACCTCAGCTAACGTTACATAAGTTACATACATTACTACTGATTACTGTTGCTACCTCAGCTAACGTTACATAAGTTACATACATTACTACTGATTACTGTTGCTACCTCAGCTAACGTTACATAAGTTACACACATTACTACTGATTACTGTTGCTACCTCAGCTAACATTACATACGTTACATACATTACTACTGATTACTGTTGCTACCTCAGATAACGTTACATAAGTTACATACATTACTACTGATTACTGTTGCTACCTCAGCTAACGTTACATAAGTTACATACATTACTACTGATTACTGTTGCTACCTCAGCTAACATTACATAAGTTACATACATTACTACTGATTACTGTTGCTACCTCAGCTAACATTACATAAGTTACATACATTACTACTGATTACTGTTGCTACCTCAGCTAACGTTACATAAGTTACACACATTACTACTGATTACTGTTGCTACCTCAGCTAACGTTACATAAGTTACATACATTACTACTGATTACTGTTGCTACCTCAGCTAACGTTACATAAGTTACATACATTACCAGATTACTGTTGCTACCTCAGCTAACGTTACATAAGTTACATACATTACTACTGATTACTGTTGCTACCTCAGCTAACGTTACATAAGTTACATACATTACTACTGATTACTGTTGCTACCTCAGCTAACGTTACATAAGTTACATACATTACTACTGATTACTGTTGCTACCTCAGCTAACGTTACGTAAATTAAATACATTACTACTGATTACCGTTGCTACCTCAGCTAACGTTACATAAATTACATACATTACTACTGATTACTGTTGCTACCTCAGCTAATGTTACGTAAATTACATACATTACTACTGATTACTGTTGCTACCTCAGCTAACATTACATTTACATACATTACTACTGATTACTGTTGCTACCTCAGCTAACATTACATAAGTTACATACATTACTACTGATTACTGTTGCTACCTCAGCTAACGTTACATAAGTTACATACATTACTACTGATTACTGTTGCTACCTCAGCTAACGTTACATAAGTTACATACATTACTACTGATTACTGTTGCTACCTCAGCTAACGTTACATAAGTTACATACATTACTACTGATTACTGTTGCTACCTCAGCTAACGTTACATAAGTTACACACATTACTACTGATTACTGTTGCTACCTCAGCTAACGTTACATAAGTTACATACATTACTACTGATTACTGTTGCTACCTCAGCTAACGTTACATAAGTTACATACATTACTACTGATTACTGTTGCTACCTCAGCTAACATTACATACGTTACATACATTACTACTGATTACTGTTGCTACCTCAGATAACGTTACATAAGTTACATACATTACTACTGATTACTGTTGCTACCTCAGCTAACGTTACATAAGTTACATACATTACTACTGATTACTGTTGCTACCTCAGCTAACGTTACATAAGTTACATACATTACTACTGATTACTGTTGCTACCTCAGCTAACGTTACATAAGTTACATACATTACTACTGATTACTGTTGCTACCTCAGCTAACGTTACATAAGTTACATACATTACTACTGATTACTGTTGCTACCTCAGCTAACATTACATACGTTACATACATTACTACTGATTACTGTTGCTACCTCAGATAACGTTACATAAGTTACATACATTACTACTGATTACTGTTGCTACCTCAGCTAACGTTACATAAGTTACATACATTACTACTGATTACTGTTGCTACCTCAGCTAACATTACATAAGTTACATACATTACTACTGATTACTGTTGCTACCTCAGCTAACATTACATAAGTTACATACATTACTACTGATTACTGTTGCTACCTCAGCTAACGTTACATAAGTTACACACATTACTACTGATTACTGTTGCTACCTCAGCTAACGTTACATAAGTTACATACATTACTACTGATTACTGTTGCTACCTCAGCTAACGTTACATAAGTTACATACATTACTACTGATTACTGTTGCTACCTCAGCTAACGTTACATAAGTTACATACATTACCAGATTACTGTTGCTACCTCAGCTAACGTTACATAAGTTACATACATTACTACTGATTACTGTTGCTACCTCAGCTAACGTTACATAAGTTACATACATTACTACTGATTACTGTTGCTACCTCAGCTAACGTTACATAAGTTACATACATTACTACTGATTACTGTTGCTACCTCAGCTAACGTTACGTAAATTAAATACATTACTACTGATTACCGTTGCTACCTCAGCTAACGTTACATAAATTACATACATTACTACTGATTACTGTTGCTACCTCAGCTAATGTTACGTAAATTACATACATTACTACTGATTACTGTTGCTACCTCAGCTAACATTACATTTACATACATTACTACTGATTACTGTTGCTACCTCAGCTAACATTACATAAGTTACATACATTACTACTGATTACTGTTGCTACCTCAGCTAACGTTACATAAGTTACATACATTACTACTGATTACTGTTGCTACCTCAGCTAACGTTACATAAGTTACATACATTACTACTGATTACTGTTGCTACCTCAGCTAACGTTACATAAGTTACATACATTACTACTGATTACTGTTGCTACCTCAGCTAACGTTACATAAGTTACACACATTACTACTGATTACTGTTGCTACCTCAGCTAACGTTACATAAGTTACATACATTACTACTGATTACTGTTGCTACCTCAGCTAACGTTACATAAGTTACATACATTACTACTGATTACTGTTGCTACCTCAGCTAACATTACATACGTTACATACATTACTACTGATTACTGTTGCTACCTCAGATAACGTTACATAAGTTACATACATTACTACTGATTACTGTTGCTACCTCAGCTAACGTTACATAAGTTACATACATTACTACTGATTACTGTTGCTACCTCAGCTAACGTTACATAAGTTACATACATTACTACTGATTACTGTTGCTACCTCAGCTAACGTTACATAAGTTACATACATTACTACTGATTACTGTTGCTACCTCAGCTAACGTTACATAAGTTACACACATTACTACTGATTACTGTTGCTACCTCAGCTAACGTTACATAAGTTACATACATTACTACTGATTACTGTTGCTACCTCAGCTAACGTTACATAAGTTACATACATTACTACTGATTACTGTTGCTACCTCAGCTAACATTACATAAGTTACATACATTACTACTGATTACTGTTGCTACCTCAGCTAATGTTACATAAGTTACATACATTACTACTGATTACTGTTGCTACCTCAGCTAACGTTACATAAGTTACACACATTACTACTGATTACTGTTGCTACCTCAGCTAACGTTACATAAGTTACATACATTACTACTGATTACTGTTGCTACCTCAGCTAACGTTACATAAGTTACATACATTACTACTGATTACTGTTGCTACCTCAGCTAACATTACATAAGTTACATACATTACTACTGATTACTGTTGCTACCTCAGATAACGTTACATAAGTTACATACATTACTACTGATTACTGTTGCTACCTCAGCTAACGTTACATAAGTTACATACATTACTACTGATTACTGTTGCTACCTCAGCTAACATTACATAAGTTACATACATTACTACTGATTACTGTTGCTACCTCAGCTAATGTTACATAAGTTACATACATTACTACTGATTACTGTTGCTACCTCAGCTGACGTTACGTAAATTACATCTACTACTTACAGCCCTCCAGGCATGGCTGTTCATATCTCGGTCGTGGTAAGACCTGGTCGTACAAACAAGGTTTGTCGGAAACTGACAAAATGAGCTTCTCCTCGACTATCGATTGGTTTGTTTGTAATCCATCCCCTGTGGCGTTGACGTTAGTGCGCTCCGCGGCAGTTTTTCAACTGAGAGTGCCCCGAAATAGTGTGGCTTCAAAAACGTAAGGCATGTAGTTTGGAGGAGACACGCCTTGACGCCTGTCACGACAAAACCATTGAAAACCATATAAAAAAGACAAAAAGGTGTCAAAAAGAAAAAGGCGTCCAATGTGATCCCAGCCTTAGACGTGTTTCTTGTTATATTATCATATAGCTTACGCTCTGCTCTCTTGGAACTATCCCTTTATCCAATCTAATAATGAATAATTTTTCTCCACATGTACACACCCATCCGCCTGGCCACACCCACATCCGCTCCTCTACATAAGCGGGGTCGTGGCCATACTAACAGCTCCTTCCCTATTTTCACCACCGTAAAGTGCCTGTATACACCACTTTAAGTTTAGAGCCGAAATAGTTGTTGGAAAGGAGCTACGTTGACATTGTATCTTTGTTTTTTTCTCTCTCGCAATTCTCCGAAAAAAAGAACTAAGAGATAATGTCTTCACCGTCGGAGGGTCTAGACGCTCGGAACGTTACCCTCCACCAGCGCTTCACTATCGCCGTGTCCTCCGTGCGTCGTGGGGCGTCTCTGGCTCCGCAGCCGTGGCAGCCAGGTATGCCTGGGTGGCGCCCGGTCGTGAGTTTGCCTCGCCGAGGGGCCGTTGAGCCTCCATCTCCTGTGAGATGGCCGGGTTCCGGCCCTGGTTCCCCCGCCAGTGGACAGTCGGCCGACAGGCCGACAGCTCCTCTGGTGGCCGAGGATTTGTGTCATAGACTCTTCGCCTCGGCTCGCTCTCGTCGTAAGGTGGCGACCAGCAGGGGTGAGCGGCCTGGTTTTAGTCTTGCGCTGGAGCCGGACGAGAGTTCTCTTGCCTCTTCTCCATTTCCGATGGAAACTGAGGATTACATGGAGGGGGCGGGAGCTCTCTTGTTCGATGCCCCAGTAGAGACGTATCACTCTCCCCCTCGGGGAGTGGCAGGGAGTGCTGCGTCTCCTTGGGATCCCTTGTAGTCCAGGGTTGGGTTAGAACCTCCGACCCCAAGACAAGAGGCCCAGCTATCTGCCGCGTCGGATGTTGGAGGGACGCGAGTGACGTGGAGGGAGGTACGCAAGGGGAGTTGCTTGCCTTGTTCCCCGAACGTATGGCGGCCGCCGCAGCCGCTAATGGTGTGGCGTTGCCGTAGCCACTGCCGGCACCTGTTCCTGAAGACATGATAGGTCATGTCTGGCAACGTCGTCCTGTGAGAGAGACGGGCGTTGTCTGCCCATTCTTCCCAGCAATGGAGGCCTACGTGGCACAGGGACAGGTAATCTCCCGCATCGTTGGCCTTACCCCCGCCTACGTGCCAGCCATGCGGGTGGTGGGTTTGGTCCAGGGACTTAAGGACGGGGTGCCTCGACTTGATAGCCCGATGGCATCCATACTTTGTCCCGAAATGGTGTTTCTTAATGGTGTTAAGAAAGCCGGTTCCCCAGGGGAAATTGGCTAGGCAGTTGGCAAACTGGAGTGACCAGGTGTACATCGCCGCGACACAGAGCCTAGGTGCGACCTACAACATCGCGCAGCTAGCGCGCTACATGTCGGGGCTGATGGCGGGCGGGTCGGTATTGGATGACCATCAACGGTACCTTCACGCCCATGCGGCTGGAGCCATCCTGCACCTTACCCAGCTGCAGGCGATAGCCGCCGGGAAGGGGCGCACCCTGGCCACTCTGTCCCAGCGCCACCTTTGGCTGGAGCAGGCGTGGGTGCCGGAACAGAAGAGGATTCCCCTGCTCACGGCCCCCCTCTCCGATGCTGGGCTCTTCGGGTCGGCCATGCAGCAGATGACGGCTGCCTGCAGAGAGATGGAGGAGGAGCGCGGTGTGCTCCAACCCCATTTCCCCCGACCCGATGCCACCGGTGATGGCCGATGGAAACAGCGCCGGCAGAGGCCCGCAACCGTTGTCACCGCCACCACCGCCGCTTCTGCTGGGCCTTCGTCCAAGAAGGCCAGGAGTGGAGGGAGTGCCTCGTCTGCCGCAGCCAGCCGCCCCACTCCCGGAGGTGACGGTAGAGCCGGATCCCCGTGGGGGCAAGTACCGTGCTGCATGCGGCAGGCGCCGCTAGTGACTCTCCCCTGTTTACCCCTGTTCCCTTCCCCGCCCCAACATATGATTTTTGTTACTAAATAAAAGGTTCCTCCTGGTGAGGGACTGTTTTTTGTTACAAACTGTGTTTTTATTCACTGTTATATATTGGGGATACGGTGTATAAACCCTCACCTAGCTGTGGGGTTGTGTGTTGTTTATGTGAGTAGGACAGTTTTCTTATAAATCGTTCTGGTCGCTATATATATGTGTGCTTGGCAAGGCCTGTGGCTAGCACTCGGTCGAAAGACTTGTCTTCCCTCATCATGAAGAAGTCTGTGTTCTTCTTATAGTGGTAATTTTACCGTTTGTCTGAGGGGGTTGTGTGTATTCTGTTACATTGGAAGCATGGCATCGAGTCCACAACTTGGTTAGAGTGTTAGCCTACAGAAGTGCTCGTATATGTAGCTTGTACCGAGGTCTTGACCCTCTCTTAAACGTATGTGTTTTTTCTTAAAACATAAAACACGGGTGACGTGTTCGCACATAAGCCTACAGCCTTGTATATAAAACCTGCTTGCTGACGAGTTATCGTCTGTGGCTGGCGTGCATTGGTTTAGCTTATCCTTGTGGATATACACTTTTCATATAGCATGCTGGCTACGCGGGTATCATCGCTGGTTGTTTTTCATCGTATCCGGGGTGTGGGGTCATGAGGGGGTGAACTGATAAACCCCTCTTCCCCTCGTTTCTAATTGGTCAGGGGGTTGGGCCTTCTGTCCTTCGGGCTTCCTGTCGCACTGTTTGGTCAGTGCGTCACAGGGTAGGGAGAGGGGGGGGGGAGGGAGTTCCCCCGGTGGCCCACCCCAAAAGCGTGAGACCCCTCCGCCAATGCTCTGATCTATTCTGTTATCTCCCCCCAGAGATGAATGAGAATTCATCGAGACTAACCCAGTACACAGGCGCTCGGAAGAGACAAACTCCATCCCAGTTGCGAAAACGCTGTTACAATGAAATGAGCAACCAAGGCACGCAAGCCCACGCGTGATTCCACACAGAAGCACCCAGGGCCAGCACTATGTACACGTCGAGACCCAAAACATATCAATGGTAATTCTAACAAGAACCCAGATAACGTTCCCTCCAAGCCGCCTGGGAGAGCAGCAGGAAGCCGGCCAAGAGACACAGATATGGGTCCCATATGACGCGTCTGAGGGAAAAAAACACCCCTGTCAAACCTGCTCTGTATAAAAGAGAGGAGACAGGGAACCCCCAGAGAGACTTCCCACGTGAGTAACAATTTGAAAAGATATATGTAAGATTGAGCTACGTGATCAAAAGCTCAAGACATATGCAACAGAGCGCAGAGCAGAAAACTTTTGTTTAAGTTCACAGGCACCGCAAAACCCATCTTGACAACAACACCTGTCACAGTACGGGGAGGCTTATGGAATTGTCAATCAGGAGTCAAGAAAGCTGACTTCATTACTGCCTACGCCCATAGTCAAAATCTGCAGCTCCTGGCTCTAACTGAGACCTGGATAACCCCCAATAGCTCATCAACACCTGCAGCATTATCTACAAACTATAACTTCACACACCTCGACCCTCCAGACGGGGTGGAGGCACTGGCCTCATGACATCTCCTTCATGGGCTACAAACCTAACACAACTCCCAGAACTGTCACTCTCCTCCCTCGAATATCACGCAGTATCTGTCTCTAATCCTTTCAATCTCACCATTGTTACACTCTATCGCCCTCCAGGTCCCCTCGATCACTTCAGAGATGAGCTGGACATGCTTCTAAGCTCCTTACCGGAAGATGGTACCCCTCTCCTTCTATTGGGCGACTTCAACCTGCCTGACTCATCTCAGTCGGTCCCAGTGGTCTCCCTCCTACAACAATTTGACCTGACTCCCACTGCCATGCCTCCCACCCACAAAGCAGGCAACTCCTTGGATCTCATATTTTCCCGTAACTCCAGCATCATTAACACCACGGTAACTCCCCTACATGTATCTGACCATTGCTTCATATCCTTCTCACTAACTCTCATGCTTAACCGAAAGGTCTTCACCCCAACTCAAACCGTCTCACTCAGACGCAACCTGCCCTCCCTATCCCCCTCCACCCTCTCCTCTGACATAATATCCGCTCTACCTTTGAGTGACACCTTCTCTGCTCTCCCCACAGAGATGGCAACCTCCACCCTCCTCTCAGCCCTTGCAACCTCCTTCGACAAGCTCTGTCCCCTCGTTGAGAAACCTGCCCGCCGCCGTTCCCCACCCAGTCCATGGCTGACGGATGCAGTGAGAGAACAAAGACAGGTCCTGAGAGCGGCTGAGAGGAAGTATAGAAAGTCACACCTCACTGCTGACATTGACACATATCACAACCTCTTGTTAACATTCTCCAAAACCATTACTAATGCCAAAGCTTCTTTCTTTCACCATAGGATCGAGGCCTCTGCCATGAATCTTCGCAAACTGCATGCTACCATGTCCTCCCTCCTCACTCCCCCCCCCCCCACCCCCTCCTCCCTCATCTTTTTCTGCCGAAGACTTTGCGATCTTCTTTGAGGAAAAAGTGGAGAACATCCGCAGCTCCTTCTCCCAACCCCCACCCATTCCAAACACTGAATCGAGAACCTCATCCTTCACTCTGTCATCTTTCTCTCCCATTACAGAAGCCTAGACCCTGACACTGGTAACGTCGAACCGTCCGACTACATGCCAGCTGGACCAGCTACCCTCCCCACTCCTCCAGACCATAGCACCGGACATCCTCCCATTCCTAACTGCAACCATCAACTCCTCACTCAACTCGGGGGTGGTCCCCACCTCCCTAAAACAAGCCAGAGTCACGCCCCTCATAAAAAAACCAACCCTGAACCCCACTGTCATAGGCAACTATCGTCCTGTCTCTCTTCTCTCCTTCCTTTCTAAAAAACTTGAACGTGCTGTATCCAACCAACTTACTGCTTATCTCTTACAGAATGACCTCCTAGACCCCTACAGTCTGGCTTCCGGACTGGCCACTCCACAGAAACGGCCCTCATTGCGGTCACAGAGGAAATTCACTTAGCAAAAGCGAAAGGCCTCTCCTCTGTCCTGATTCTCCTAAATCTATCTGCAGCCTTCGACACAGTCAACCATCAGATCCTCCTCGCGGCCCTCGCAGGAATGGGAGTGGCTGGATCTGCGCTGACATGGCTGACATCATACATCAACGACCGCTCCCCCAGGGCTCGGTCTTAGGACCCCTTCTCTTCTCCCTCTACACTAAATCACTGGGTAACTTTATCACGTCTCATGGCTTCTCATATCATTGTTATGCCGATGATACTCAACACTTCCTCTCCTTCCCTCCCTCAGATATCCACGTCTCTGAGCGGATCTCGGCCTGTTTGTCCGACATCTCCGCCTGGATGATGACCAACCACCTCAAACTGAACCTAAGCAAAACAGAATTGCTCCACCTGCCGGCCAAATCCTCACCCATAACCGACCTCTCCATCACAGTCGAGAATGCAGCTGTGACCACGTCCCAGACCGCCAAGAACCTTGGTGTTGTCCTCGACGACCAGTTGAACTTCTGTGCTCACATCGCAGCGACAACCAGAACCTGCAGATTCCTCCTGAGCAACGTCAGAAGGATACGCCCCTTCCTGACAAAAGAAGCCACCCAACTTCTCGTCCAATCAACAGTCATCTCCTGCCTCGACTACTGCAACGCACTGCTAGCTGGCCTCCCGGCCACTGCCACCAAGCCTCTTCAACTCATTCAAAACGCAGCGGCCCGCCTGATCTCAAACCTACCGAAGTCGGCCCATGTCACCCCACTTTTTAGGGACCTGCACTGGCTCACCATTGCTGCACGTATCCGCTTCAAGGCCCTCGACCTAGCATACCGTGCGGCAAAGGGAACCGCTCCTGCCTACCTCCGGTCAATGGTCTCTAACTACACACCCTCAAGACCCCTACGCTCTGCATCTTCTGGCCGCCTCAGACCTACTCAAGCCAAGCTCCGGGAGGGTCATCAAAGAGAAGCCGCCTATTCTCAGTCCTTGCCCCACAATGGTGGAATGAACTGCCCATCCCAGTTAGGACAGCCGAATCCCGTCCAATCTTTCGCCGTCTACTAAAGACTCACTTCTTCAACCATTATCTGAAATGATAAAAATCTTTATAAAAAAATCGAACCGTGACTAACCTTACTGTCATGCACTTGTCCTAATAAACTAACCTACACTGTAACATGCAACACTTTGATAAACATTGTTACTCAGCTCATAGAGTTGTACCCTTCTTGCTGTCTTGTCGTACAGAACTTGTAAGTCGCTTTGGATAAAAGCGTCAGCTAAATGACTAAATGTAAATGTAAATGTCAGCCTTCTCTGCCTCGACCCCTCTAGAGGGTGGTTATTTTTTTGTGGAGGCTGCGACATGGTGCACAGCATACCGAACGCCCCTTCCGCCGGGGTGCTGTTTTCAGCAGACCCCTTAGGCACCTGTCTAGTCCGCAGTGCTCCGGGCACAGGTCGAGTCCTTCTGGCCTGTTGCCTGGATTGAGGGATCAACCTCTTTGGGGGTTGTCTCCCCGGCGCACTGCTTGCTTCCTCTGTGGGGGTATAGCCTCTTGAGGGCTTCAGGGCGGCGTGCTGTAGGGGGGAAGGGCCTGCTCTTGGATGGGCCCTGTCCGTTACGCTGGCAATGTGGGGGGTGGTGTCACTAGTGACCGCCTGGTGGGGTCTCGATGCTGCGGCATCGTTGGCCTCACCAGGCCCCCTTTTTCCGGGGGGTCCTGACCCTTCCTGGGGCTGGGTCCTCCTTCGCGCTCCGCTGCTACGGCCTTGCCACAGGGTTGGGTTCTTGACCTTGACCCTGTGATATTAGGGGTTGTAACAGGTTTTTTTTTTTTCCTCCGTTCGTTCCCTAGTGGCATGTGGTTTGCGCGCCTGAGTAGTCGTGGGTTCTTCTGTGGGAAGGTAAGTCCCACGGTCTGCTCACCCTGTGCGTTGAGTTGCTAAACCCTCTTCGCACAGTCAGATCCGATTCCCTCCCGTCCGCCACTAGGGGGGTCCGGGGGCTCGGGTCCTCCCCGGTTCTGATGGTTTTGGGGTGCCTCAGTGGGTACATTTGTCGAGCTTCCGCTCTGCTCAGCTCCTGTGTTCCACTTGAGCACAGAGAGTACGCTAATACGATATATAACATACGGTTATCCTATAACCATAGTTATATGAGAATAGCGAGCGCTCTGCGCTGGACTCACTGAGGACCCTGTGATCTTCGCCTTCGGTGGTGAAAGACTTGGGAAGGAGCTGTTAGTGTGGCCACGACACCGCTTATGTAGAGGAGCGGATGTGGGTGTGGCCAGGCGGATGGGTGTGTACATGTGGATACAAATTATTCATTATTAGATTGGATAAAGGGATAGTTCCAAGAGAGCAGAGCGCTCGCTGTACTCATATAACTATGGTTATAGGATAACCGTATGCTATCAGAGTTTAGTATTAGGGACATTCTCTGATACCGATATTCTATTTTAACCTGGTATCGGACCGATATCTGATATCCGGTACCAGTATCGGTGCCTCCTTATAATGAACTAGTGATATCTATTTCCCTCCATATATCTCTCTATCGGTTATTGTCTAAAATGGTAAATAAAAATGGTAAATGGTCCATTCATATAGCAGCTTTTACCCAAAGTGCTTTACAATTTGTTCCTCACATTTCACCCATTCACTCACAACATTCACACACCGACGGCGGAGGCGACCATGCAAGGTGCACAACCTACACATCCGGAGCAATTAGGCGTTAAGTGTCTTGCTCAAGGACACATCGACACACTGCCCGCTCTACCTCCTGAGCCACCGTCTATCTGCACTTCTTCTTGTCCAAGAAGGTGTTTATATGTAATTGTAATTGCAGCCTGTATTCTAAAAGGTTACCAGAAATATCCAGAGTGATAATAAGACACAGGAAGTAAGGGTTTGATGCGTGCAGTACTTGACCCGAGCAAGAGGGCTGAGTGTTTCCCGGTGCAGTGGGACCTCGGCTCAGCGCAGGGAAGATGATTAACAACAAGCCAACTGCTGTTCCCGTTCATGTGTTATGCAATGATACAGAGCATGGACCTTGCTTAAGTATCACCACACTGTGTTTGCTAATTAATTAGAGTGTGTGTGTGTGTGTGTGTGTGTGTGTGTGTGTGTGTGTGTGTGTGTGTGTGTGTGTGTGTGTGTGTGTGTGTGTGTGTGTGTGTGTGTGTGTGTGTGTGTGTGTGTGTGTGTTGTGTACCTGTGAATTACAGCATATGGCGTATATCATGCCTGTTAGGTTACCTTGTGTATACTGCACCTTGTGTATACTGCACCTTGTGTATACTGCACCTAGTGTATACTGCACCTTGTGTATACTGCACGCTGTGTATACTGCACCTTGTGTATACTGCACCTTCTGTATACTGCACCCTGTGTATACTGCACCTTGTGCATACTGCACCTTGTGTATACTGCACCTTGTGTATACTGCACCTTGTGTATACTGCACCTTGTGTATACTGCACCTTGTGTATACTGCACCCTGTGTATACTGCACCCTGTGTATACTGCACCTTGTGTATACTGCACCTTGTCTATACTGCACCTTGTGTATACTGCACCTTGTGTATACTGCACCTTGTGTATACTGCACCCTGTGTATACTGCACCTTGTGTATACTGCACCTTGTGTATACTGCACCTTGTGTTTACTGCACCTTGTGTATACTGCACCTTGTGTATACTGCACCTTCTGTATACTGCACCTTGTGTATACCGCACCCTGTGTATACTGCACCTTGTGTATACTGCACCTTGTGTATACTGCACCTTGTGTATACTGCACCTTGTGTATACTGCACCTTGTGTATACTGTACCTTGTGTATACTGCACCTTGTGTATACTGCACCTTGTGCATACTGCACCTTGTGTATACTGCACCTTGTGTATACTGCACATTGTGTATACTGCACCTTGTGTATACTGCACCTTGTGCATACTGCACCTTGTGTATACTGTACCTTGTGTATACTGCACCTAGTGTATACTGCACATTGTGTATACTGCACCTTGTGTATACTGCACCTTGTGTATACTGTACCTTGTGTATACTGCACCTTGTGTATACTGCACCTTGTGTATACTGCACCTTGTGTATACTGCACCTTGTGCATACTGCACCTTGTGTATACTGCACCTTGTGTATACTGGACCTTGTGTAGAATGCACCTTGTGTATACTGCACCTTGTGTATACTGTACCTTGTGTATACTGCACCTTGTGTATACTGCACCTTGTGTTTACTGCACCTTGTGTATACTGCACCTTGTGTTTACTGCACCTTGTGTATACTGCACCTTGTGTTTACTGCACCTTGTGTATACTGCACCTTGTGTATACTGCACCTTGTGTTTACTGCACCTTGTGTATACTGTTTACTTTTACTATATATTCATAGTATATATATATTCAGAATCAAATTCTTTATTGCCTATATTTATGGTAACGTACAATATAACCGATAGGGTATATATATACCCTCATCTGCACTCTTGTTTACACTGTTTATTTTTCTCATATTTTTATATTCAGATGTAGTATTATTACTTATATTTATGTCTTCCTACTATTACCCTGCCCATACCTGTACCTCCCCTCCCCCCTCCCCCATGCCGCTATAATGCCCCCGAATTTCCCCCAAAGGGATCAATAAAGGAATGTCTTATCTTATCTTATCTTATATAATCTTAATGAATGAGAGTGTGTGTGTGCGTGTGTGTGTGTGTGTGTGTGTGTGTGTGTGTGTGTGTGTGTGTGTGTGTGTGTGTGTGTGTGTGTGCGTGTGTGTGCGCGTGTGTGTGTGTGTGTGTGTGTGTGTGTGTGTGTGTGTGTGTGTGTGTGTGTGTGTGTGTGTGTGTGTGTGTGTGTGCGAGTGTGTGTGTGCGTGTGTGTGTGTGTGTTTGTGCGTGTGCGAGTGTGTGTGTGTGTGTCACAAACATACGCATGTGTGTGCCTGTTGTGTACCTGTGAATTCATGTGTGTCTAAAGCCAGGCTGAAAGAAAAGACAGTAAGCCACGTCGCAGCAGTCGACGGGGGTAACCACTTCTGATTGGCCCGAGCGCTTGGCACAGTGCCATGTAAACACTTCTGATTGGCCGAGCGCTTGGCACAGTGCCGGGTAAACACTTCTGATTGGTCCGAGCGCTTGGAACAGTGCCGGTGGTCTGAATGCCGCACGTTTTGCCAGACGACACCAAACAGAAGAGAGAGCAGCCGGAGACTCACAGTGTGGTGGGGGAGAAGGAAGATCTTAAACACGGTTGGCTTAATACCATATCCTCGATATGCTGCTGGGATCCTCCTATATGATCATACGCTGAGGGGATTACAGGAGACAGCCGGGGAGCCGGCTAGACAATATATATACTAATACTGCCGGAAGGTCACCGGCGGCTTCACCGACAGAAACACACGTACGGGTCAAATTGACCTTATTATGACTCAACCTGTGCACTTTACCCGGAACACGGTTCAAGTTCAAGTTCATGTTTCTTTATTAGTTGTCATAAAAAAATACGGAATACTTTTCTATGAAATGCTTTTTTTCCTGTTATGAGCTCCTGGGATTGTGCTAGATAAAAAAGTATAAAATAGAAAGTCAAAAGTATACATAAGCAAAAAGTGTTCAGTCAATATACATATGTACAATATACAGTACAGAGTAAAAAAAAAAGAGTAACAGTGAGTTACAGTACAATACAGTATACAGTACAGTGCCGAAATGGGATGAGGTACAACTTAGGGTAAGGTGCAGGGCTTGACATTAACACCCGCCACCCCGCCAAATGCGGGTAGAATTCGGCTGTGGCGGGTAACTCTGTCATTCTGCCCGCCACAGTGGCGGGTGACTTTTTTTTCTATGAAAAAAAAACATTGTAGTCTACAAAAGGCATCGGCAATGATTAAGTCAATCCAGGTGATACTACATAATACTACAACTCCCACGAGGACTGGGTGCGCACATTCACTTCGCCCTATCGCGAGCGTCGTGTTGCTTCCGTGTGTGACAGTTAGCTAACATTACAATAATGTGGTGGAATATTGTGAAAAGACCGGGTGAACCAAACCATCGACAAACAGAAAAGAGAATGAGACCGAGACCGACTATTTGTGGATGTGCGAGTAAGTATTAACAAACTACAGACGCAGCGCTCAAAAATCAAACCAATTCTGCTGCTTGACTGCTGCTTGTCTGCTGCTTGTCTGCTGCTTGTCCGCTGCTTGTCTGCTGCTTGTTGCTGCTTGTGTGCCACTTAAGGCTAGCATTCAGGTGTTAATTTTCCGGGGCTGGTGGCTGGGTGAACAAAGGGAGGGTACTTAACTTAAGTGCTTCCCCAGGGAGGGGGTCGGGGCTACTGCCCTCAGACCCCCAAGATAATTTGTATATGGGCAGTCTGACTTGGGGTACTGACCATATATTAGTGTTGCAATGCATGATAAGTAAACAGTGAAAAAAGCTAAGAAATCCGATGGGGCTGGGACATTTGGGACGAATAACAATTTAAGATGACAATCTCGCCAGCCTGTGGGAGGAAGTGGAGGTGTGAAATCTGGCCCGGTCAAGAACAATAGGAGTCACACAATCAGTTTGGAGTGGAGTGGTGGAGGAGTGGTAGAGGCGCAGGAGAGGTTTGAGTTTTGAGCGCTGTATCTGTAACATGTATTATGTAACGTGTATTATTAAACTAATATTACGGTGTTTGTTAGCTAGCTATAGCCACATTCATTTAAGCATAAAGGCTCGAGACTAACACCGTCCTGGCCACCCTCTCAGTCAAGATAGCACTCGCAAATATATGCTGCACATTATCACTGCGTGGTCTGTCTCTGAGTTAGCTCTCAGCACCATGGACAGCTGCCCCAGATGCCTCTCTTTCTTGGTTAAAAGCTGCTATATAATTGCAGTCTATTTACCATTCAGATCCAACATGGCTTGTTTTCCTAGCCATTCTATTCTACCGTGTTCTATTCTTCTGTGTTCTGTTCTTCCATTGAATTCCATATGTTCTCTCTGACGTGCTCTCTCTCTCTCTCTGTCTCTCTCTGTCTCTCTCTGTCTCTCTCTCTCTCTCTCTCTCTCTCTCTCTCTCTCACACACACACACACACACTGAAGAGAGGACTAGACATCAAAGCAAATATTGGTAACAATATATCACAGTGCTCTACAATTTAATTAATTAAGTTTGTACTTTGTTTTTGTAATTACATACTCATTGTTACACAGTGTACTTACCGCATTACACTTCCTTAACATTAACAATAACCCTAACTATATTCCTAATCCTAACCCTGACCTTATTCCTAGGTATTGAGTCAATTCAACGCAGTAAGTACATTGCAACAATGACTAAGTACAATACTTGTTATACTGTCATTACACAAATAGCTACACAGGAACAGAGAATGTAAAGTGTGACTGTCTGGGTGGGTGAGATGTTCGGGTGGGGACAGATGTTATTGGATTAGATGTTATTTTATCACACACCACACTACTGAAACTTTTTGGGTGGGGGCACGAGTGTGGGGATTTTTGGCTGGTGAAAATGCTGAGTGACTAGTGACTTTGGAAAACCACTAGCCACAGTGGCTAGTGAGCCAAAAAGTTAATGTCAAGCCCTGGTAAGGTGCAATGAGGTATGAATTGTAGTGCAAATCTCTTTACCAATAAATATAAAGTGTGTTAAAGTGTCTAAAGTGGGTGCTACGGTGAGTGTTTATTTAAAGTGAGTATGTGTGTGTGGATGTGTGTGCTGTGAGTGTAGTTGATGGTTTGTTACATAGTGTTTTTTTTTTTTATCCACTTTTTCTCCCATTTTCTATTTTTCTCCCATCCCAATTTTCATATCATCCAATTCAACCCTCCCCTGTCTTCGAACGCTGTTTCTTGCCTCCCACAAGCCGGCTGCAATGTGGACTAAGTCATACATAGCACGAGTCCCCTCCGATACTCGAGGTAACAGCCGTCGCATCTTTTCACCTGCGCAGCTCGATCTTTCAGCGTCTTACTCATAGTATATTCAGATTCTACGTGTTATTGATATCTATTGTAACATAACCTATAATATAACTAATAGGGCATACAGACCTTCATCTGCACCTTTGATTACACTGCCTACTTGCTCATATGCTTATATAGTTATGTATATTGTACTATATTGTCTTTCTACTATCACCCCCTGCCCATACCTGTACCCCTCCCCCATGCTGCTATGACGCCTGAATTTCCCCCAAGGGGATCAATAAAGGAACATCTTATCTTATCTGACAATGGACACCTGCTCGGGTTATAACTTCCCTGCATAAGGCTGGTGATAAAAGTGATCTTCATAATCATAGACCAATATATCCTAAATGGTCTCACCCCGGCCAAGATCCTGGAATCGCTGTTTAATGATCGACTTAAGACGTTGTTCCTGAACAGAT
>NW_028169174.1:7500-15000 GCF_963971535.1 Notolepis coatsorum | reverse complement strand
CTATGAAAAGTTATTTGAGGTTTCTGTACATATTTTTACAGCAGCGCCGTCGTCGCCTATATGGCTTCAGTTCCGACGACCAGATGCAAGGCAGATGCAGGCCATGGACACCATGCTCTCCGGACCCCTAAAGTCGCCCCGCTACCCGTTTCAAATATGTTGCATCGCCCGTCGCTCAAAGTAGAGAGAAATAATAATAAAGCGTTGAGGGGAAAACTTCAAAATGCAACATATCTCATATCTTTACATGCAGTCCAGTCCAAACACAGATCTAGTAAATAAAAAAAATCATTCAGTTTCACGTCAAGACCATTTTTCCCCCCCTCCTCCCCCCCAGAAAAAGATTTGTTTAGGCCAACTAGAGTTGAGAAGATATGGCATCATGGGTTTGTTTGCCAGAAGGAAACCAAAGCGGAGAAGCAGAGGCAGGCTAAGAGAGAAGTGCACTGTTCAGCTCTCATTCTCATTCTGCGTCACGCGTTGCAACCTCTCACACTTACTTACTCTGGCCACGGTGGAAGGACTTACCTGCTCAGACGGCTGTGAATAGGCCGGGATGAGGAGGGTAAAAGGGGGAGAGGAAGGAGGGAGGGAGGGAGGGAGGGGGGAGGGAGAGGAGGAGGGGCGGAGAGGGGGGGGCATGCGGGAGCGTCTTAATCTACTGTCCTCATTCAACTAAGTCACATCAAGACACATCATCATCATCATCATCATCATCATCATCGCCTGATCCGTTCTCCACACACACACTACCAGTCTGCGCTACATGCACAGAGGCCCCCATGCGTCATCACCACGGGCCTGACGGCGGAGAGCAAAAACGGTTTGACCCCCAGCAAAAGAGTGGGACGTGTGCTGAGAAAAGGGTTGGGGGGGGGGGGGGGGGGGGGGGGGGCGGGGGGGCAGGCAGAGGCGTCTACCTTGCTGCATGAGAGCTCCCACTCCAAACCAGAAACTATTTAGCAGGGTGAAATTGTTTTCCACTACATCCGAGTCTGGGTTGCAAGGGTGGGGGTTATACCACTCGTACGGACTAAACCTGTGACAATCGACACACAAGAGAGCACACACACACACACACGCACACACACACACACGCACACACAGACACACACAGACAGAGAGCCGTTTATATAGCAGTTTGCATAATGAATGGAGATAGCAGATAGTAAACACTGAGGCCCGGTGGTGGACCGCCCTACCTGGAGAGACAGGGGAGAGAAGAACAGGGGTTAGAACATCCACAGCAGGGACGGACAAGTCATTCAACTCTTTTGGTTTTTTACAGTATCGCAATGTGGCCGCCTAGAGCAGTATCCACATTGCAGGAGGTGAGAGTGAGGGAGGTAGAGAGGAAGAGAGGGAGGGAGGTAGAGAGGAGGAGAGGGAGGGAGGTTGAGAGGAGGAGAGGGAGGGAGGTTGAGAGGAGGAGAGGGAGGGAGGTTGAGAGGAGGAGAGGGAGGGAGGTTGAGAAGAGGAGAGGGAGGGAGGTAGAGAGGAGGAGAGGGAGGGAGGGAGGTTAAGAGGAGGAGAGGGAGGGAGGTTGAGAGGAGGAGAGGGAGGGAGAGAGGAGAGAGGGAGCTAGAGAGGAGGAGAGTGAGGGAGGTAGAGAGGAGGAGAGAGGGAGGTAGAGAGGAGAGTGAGGGAGGTAGAGGAGGAGAGAGTGAGGAAGGTAGAGGAGGAGAGAGGGAGGTAGAGAGGAGGAGAGAGAGGAGGTAGAGAGGAGAGAGGGAGGTAGAGAGGAGGAGAGAGAAAAGGTAGAGGAGGAGAGAGAGGGAGGTAGAGAGGAGAGAGGGAGGTAGAGGTTAAAACGAAAATACCATTTGTGAGGAGGATTCTCGACCTACAATTCATATTCTACAGAAAACATCTTTGTTTGGTACAGAATTACACAAAAAAGAGTATTCCCTCTAATATTGTGAATCATATCGCGATTGATATATCAGTCGAGAACAATTGCGTTTAAAAAAAATAAAATAGAAAATTTAATCGTTCAGCTTGTCCACAGCGACAACATTGATGGTTAACTGTAAACGACGCCGGCGTCGCAATGCAACTCAACAGAAGTTGCACGCTGCGTTAGTGTGCGTATCTTAGTTTGCTATGGTGTGCCGTGAATTAACGCGGTTGGATTAAGATGTCGATTCGCGTCGCGTCAAAATGCAGCGTCAGAAACCAGATACTAAAGTATGACTTTAATACATTTTTCATATCTACCGAACGTCATTTTTTTGTGTCATTATTTTTGATACGTAAGCGAACGGCTTCGAGCGAATGGCCTTTGGGAACGCGGCCCAGCCTTTCCTGTCTCTCGTCTGCCCGCGTTGACACGCTCATCTCAAAGGCAATTCCCTCCGTGACTTCATCGATGGGGCCTGAATAATAATAACCCCGTTGTCAGCCGAGAAAAGAGCTAATAATCCTCATAATCTCGGGAGAGCATTAATATTCATCAGATCAAGCGGTTCACGGCTGTCGTGCCCACGCCAGGCTACGCACTCCCCCTCACTCTGCTCACCTCTCGAGCAAAGAGATTCCTCATTTATTCACGTTAAACAAAAGTGACATTACATTAGTAAAGGTTGATTGGTCTACAATTAAGCATCCTAACCTGATTTGGTTGGTGCTGAAGGAGCGGAATCAGGACCCTTTCTTTCTTCCTCTGGCGCCGTGTGTAACAGACGGCGATGCAGAACAGCAGGTCTCTTGCATATTTGTATGCCAAGAAAATGTAAACAATTAAAGATAACCTAGTATGGCTGTATGGAGGATCAAAACGCTGCATGGTCTGGGTTTGATCTATCGTACTCTGGCTGAGATACTGTAATAATAATAATAATAATAATAATAATAAATTTTATTTGTAGTGCACTTTTTGTTCAAGCAGATCCCACCCAGTGTTACAGGTTTAAAAACATAGTATAAACAGAAAAGTTAAAACAACACAAGACAAAAAAAAACACAAGAAATTGTTATTAGCTAGCAATCAATTGAAATAAGAATGTTTTCAGGCCTCCTGCTTTAAAGGAGCCCATGCTCTGTGGTGCCCTCAGCCGGACGGGGAGGCTGTTCCACAGGCGTGGTGCAGCCGTGCAGAAGGCCCATGTCCCCCGCGGTGCAGAGCCTGGTACTGGGGGACCCTAGCTGTATCGACTACAGTAACATATTAGTGGACGTGAAGATGTATTGCTGCATTGATGAAATGGCAGTGTCGTGACGGTACATTGGCAGTGACTAATGGGCTTTCAGATCGTAATATGGTTAGCCGACTGCGCGCCTCTCCGGCCACACCGCACATCGCGGGACATGTTCCAGGACGGCTCAAGGACCTCTGAACGTCCCCCGCCTTGAGAGAATCCTTGCTCTTAAATCAATCTGTCCGCTCACTCAATTTGCTCCAGATTTGCTTTCCTTGTCAATTTGTGATGCCAAATTGAGTTATTCTGAGATTCTGAGCAAAGATACATGGGACTGGTGCTCCCGGGACCCCCAACGGACCCCCCAAACAGAGGTCTCCCAGCGCGCTTCCCATCACATCACATACCGAAAAGCCAATTACAGCTTCCCAGGAACATGGATGTCACATGTCGTCACATGAACAAGTCTGGAGCGTGGTAGAGGAAGGTGCTGTGGGGTTGGTGGTGGTGGGGGTGGGGGTGTTGGAGGCTGGAGCTGAGGGTGTGGTGGTGGTGTCTCCTAGGGGGACAGGTGCAGAAGCAGTGACGGTGTCTCCTAGGGGGACAGGTGCAGAAGCAGTGACGGTGTCTCCTAGGGGGACAGGTGCAGAAGCAGTGACGGTGTCTCCTAGGGGGACAGGTGCAGAAGCAGTGACAGTGTCTCCTAGGGGGACAGGTGCAGTGACAGTGTCTCCTAGGGGGACAGGTGCAGAAGCAGTGACAGTGTCTCCTAGGGGGACAGGTGCAGATGCGGTGACGGTGTCTCCTAGGGGGACAGGTGCAGAAGCAGTGACGGTGTCTCCTAGGGGGACAGGTGCAGAAGCAGTGACGGTGTCTCCTAGGGGGACAGGTGCAGAAGCAGTGACGGTGTCTCCTAGGCGGGGGACAGGTGCAGAAGCAGTGACGGTGTCTCCTAGGGGGACAGGTGCAGAAGCAGTGACGGTGTCTCCTAGGGGGACAGGTGCAGAAGCAGTGACGGTGTCTCCTAGGGGGACAGGTGCAGAAGCAGTGACGGTGTCTCCTAGGGGGACAGGTGCAGAAGCAGTGACGGTGTCTCCAAGGGGACAGGTGCAGAAGCAGTGACGGTGTCTCCTAGGGGGACAGGTGCAGAAGCAGTGACGGTGTCTCCTAGGGGGACAGGTGCAGAAGCAGTGACGGTGTCTCCTAGGGGGGACAGGTGCAGAAGCAGTGACGGTGTCTCCTAGGGGGACAGGTGCAGAAGCAGTGACGGTGTCTCCTAGGGGGACAGGTGCAGAAGCAGTGACGGTGTCTCCTAGGGGGGACAGGTGCAGAAGCAGTGTCTCCTAGGGGGACAGGTGCAGAAGCAGTGTCTCCTAGGGGGACAGGTGCAGAAGCAGTGACAGTGTCTCCTAGGGGGACAGGTGCAGAAGCAGTGTCTCCTAGGGGGACAGGTGCAGAAGCAGTGACGGTGTCTCCTAGGGGGACAGGTGCAGAAGCAGTGACGGTGTCTCCTAGGGGGGACAGGTGCAGAAGCAGTGACGGTGTCTCCTAGGGGGACAGGTGCAGAAGCAGTGACGGTGTCTCCTAGGGGGACAGGTGCAGAGGCAGTGACGGTGTCTCCTTGGGGGACAGGTGCAGAAGCAGTGACGGTGTCTCCTTGGGGGACAGGTGCAGAGGCAGTGACGGTGTCTCTTAGGGGGACAGAGCGTGACGGTGATGACGGTAGACCCTAGGGGGGACAGAGCCTGATGGTGATGACGGTAGGCCCTAGGGGGGACAGAGCGTGATGGTGATGACGGTAGGCCCTAGGGGGGACAGAGCCTGATGGTGATGACGGTAGGCTCTAGGGGGGACAGAGCGTGATGGTGATGACGGTAGGCCCTAGGGGGGACAGAGCCTGATGGTGATGACGGTAGGCCCTAGGGGGGACAGAGCCTGATGGTGATGGCGGTAGGCCCTAGGGGGGGGGGGGGACAGAGCGTGATGGTGATGACGGTAGGCCCTAGGGGGGGGGACAGGCGTACAGTGATGATGGTAGGCCCTAGGGGGGGGGACAGGCGTACAGTGATGATGGTAGGCCCTAGAGGGGACAGGCGTACAGTGATGACGGTAGGCCCTAGAGGGGACAGGCGTACAGTGATGATGGTAGGCCCTAGAGGGGGGGGGACAGGGGTACAGTGATGATGGTAGGCCCTAGAGGGGGGGGACAGGCGTACAGTGATGATGGTAGGCCCTAGGGGGCGGGGGACAGGCGTCTGGGAAACACTAAAACGCTCCTGCCGGTGGGAGACACCGCAGCTTAACCTGCCTCCCCTAGCTGTCATTTTGATCCAATTACACTGAGACTTTATCTCAGGCCATCAGCGCGCCGCAGAGGGAGGACCGTGGAGCAAGGTCAAGGCAGAGATAAGAGCAGACAGAGGGCAGGGGACGACTCAGCAGGGTTAGAAACAATGGCAGGCCCTTTATTTTTTATCTTTTTATGGGCACAGGGTCATCGTGCAGAGAAAACTCAGCCGATGATATACCTGATAAAGCCAATGTCACGGGGGAGACGGTTGGTCTGCTGCCACCGCTGTCTCTGTCTCCAGAGGACACGTCTCCATAAACCTCGGAGGCCATCAACGAGGCGGATGATAAAAAAATAAAAAAAATAAAAACCTGGCCGTTTCCCTCTGTTTACATGCTTATTGAAAATCAATACGTCGGCGGATGCTTTCACAACACACGAGTCGTGCGAGAGGATTTTTTTTTATTCTAGCACATCCACAGCCCCGCCGTCCCCCGCGGGGGGGCGAGACGGTCCGGCAGTGACGGACGATCCGACGCGGCGTGACGTTCGGCCGCCACCCGGAGAGAGAACACGACGTAACGAGGAATTACGCCTTCGGTACGAAGCGTGGCACTCACAGTGCCATTATGGGAGGTCGTTTTCTCTCAAAGACACGGGAGAGGACGCACCGGTAATCGCTGCACTTTGACGCGAGGATAGAGGGACGTGCTTGTCGCGGTACTATATATTCTAATTTAGAGCGCGAAAGTGGGCACAGAGACGTCACGACACCGCGAGTCATAACCGTTTGCAGACGGAGACGGGAATAAACCTACTCCTCCCTCATCCTTAGAGGTGGCGTCTGACGCGTGGGAGGACCTCGACTCCCCGCACCGGTAACGAGGTGATAATGCGCGGGGCTTTAGTGGAGGTGTGATGTGATTCATTTTCTACTGTTTTCACCGCTCCCTGCTATACGTAGAAGGAGCAGCAGGCAGGGAATCCATTAGAGGGAATATGAAAAACAATAACAACAACGCCATTGCCATCGCCATCGCCATGGAAACAATTATAGCAACCGGTGGTGTCGGGGCTGTGCAGAAGAGAAATCGTGTGGGTTTCTTTTGTTGTTGTTGTTGCTGTTTTTTTTACAGTCACACCTGGGGGAACTTCCTAAATATGTGTGGGGGGAAGGGATACGCCTCTGACTTAATGAAGGGTACCGCCTAATTCTGTCACCATCCCAGCATTCACATGGCTTCTCTTGCACACGTACAAAAGAAAAAACCTCACACCGTGTACAATCACTCGCCATTACAGTACAAACACAAGCATACATAGATAAAAATGTGTAATGTGTACACACACACATATATATACATATATGCACATTAAGCTAACCACTGCGGTTTGTGGGATCTGTCCTGTTTTTGTATTTGTGTGGCTACATTGTGCGGTGGTAGCGGCATGCGACTGTGGCCCGGCATGCGTCTGTGTGTGTGTAGAAGGAGGGGGGGGGGGGGGGGACAAAGGGAGTAGAGTGAAAGGGGGGGGACGTTTATACACTTACCCAAAGACGTACTTATTGTGATGGTAAATAAAAGATAGGTGCATATTCTGAACCAACTTAGATGACAGTTGTCGCTTTTTATTCTCATTGTGTGTGATATCATATCGCCAGTAACATTTGGGAAAAAAGACACGTCCGTTAACGCTAAAACTCCCGGGGTCTCGCCGCCCCTCCCCCCATCCTGGGAGTTTTAAGGTTAACGTGAACTTTTCTCTCCTCTTTTTCCGTCACCGTGCTTCAAACATCGGCACACAGACACACCTGGCCGAGACCGAGCGGGCGAGCCGTCCGAAGAACGGCGCGTTGGGGTTTTTCGACGGCGGAAGGTGCCAGGTCTGACAAAAGGCGGGAGAGGATAGGCAGCCATATTGGAATATTGTTCTACCAGCGGGAAGAACCGTTTATATATCTGCTGAACCACCAAACTGATCTGAGGGGGCTGATGGACGCAGAACAGATTGCGCTCGGTTTACTAATACCTCTCTCAAACACTCATTTCTGAATGGATTTCTATAAAATGT
>NW_028169174.1:0-2500 GCF_963971535.1 Notolepis coatsorum | reverse complement strand
CAAATCACACTGGTTTTGAAAGAAGGTTTGGTATTCAATCAACACTATAATGGCTGTTTTACAACATCTCCCAACCTCATTCTGCAGTCGGTCAGGTAATAAATCATGTTCGTATGTTAAACTTAAGTTAACTTAACTGCATTGTGACTGTACATGCTAAACACCCCCCCCCCCACACCTGCAAGGTCAAGTGGATAATTTTTCAAAGAAATTTCATTTTTGTCCCATGAAGGTTGCCATACATCACTTGAGACTGAACGAGCCCAGTGCACCGAATTATGATGCATGGAAAACTATTTCTGATCGCGAGCGGCAGCCCCCGCCCCCACTCTCCAGTTCTATAACCAAGGCTGCATAATCATCATCTATCTATCTATCTATCTATCTATCTATCTATCTATCTATCTATCTATCTATCTATCTATCTATCTATCTATCTATCTATCTATCTATCTATCTATCTATCTATCTATCTATCTATCTATCTATCTATCTATCTATCTATCTATCTATCTATCTATCTATCTATCTATCTATCTATCTATCTATCTATCTATCTATCTATCTATCTATCTATCTATCTATCTATCTATCTATCTATCTATCTTATCTATCTATCTATCTATCTATCTATCTATCTATCTATCTATCTATCTATCTATCTATCTATCTATCTATCTATCTATCTATCTATCTATCTATCTATCTATCTATCTATCTATCTATCTATCTATCTATCTATCTATCTATCTATCTATCTATCTATCTATCTATCTATCTATCTATCTATCTATCTATCTATCTATCTATCTATCTATCTATCTATCTATCTATCTATCTATCTATCTATCTATCTATCTATCTATCTATCTATCTATCTATCTATCTATCTATCTATCTATCTATCTCTATCTATCTATCTATCTATCTATCTATCTATCTATCTATCTATCTATCTATCTATCTATCTATCTATCTATCTATCTATCTATCTATCTATCTATCTATCTATCTTCTATCTATCTATCTATCTATCTATCTATCTATCTATCTATCTATCTATCTATCTATCTATCTATCTATCTATCTACTATCTATCTATCTATCTATCTATCTATCTATCTATCTATCTATCTATCTATCTATCTATCTATCTATCTATCTATCTATCTATCTATCTATCTATCTATCTATCTATCTATCTATCTATCTATCTATCTATCTATCTATCTATCTATCTATCTATCTATCTATCTATCTATCTATCTATCTATCTATCTATCTATCTATCTATCTATCTATCTATCTATCTATCTATCTATCTATCTATCTATCTATCTATCTATCTATCTATCTATCTATCTATCTATCTATCTATCTATCTATCTATCTATCTATCTATCTATCTATCTATCTATCTATCTATCTATCTATCTATCTATCTATCTATCTATCTATCTATCTATCTATCTATCTATCTATCTATCTATCTATCTATCTATCTATCTATCTATCTATCTATCTATCTATCTATCTATCTATCTATCTATCTATCTATCTATCTATCTATCTATCTATCTATCTATCTATCTATCTATCTATCTATCTATCTATCTATCTATCTATCTATCTATCTATCTATCTATCTATCTATCTATCTATCTATCTATCTATCTATCTATCTATCTATCTATCTATCTATCTATCTATCTATCTATCTATCTATCTATCTATCTATCTATCTATCTATCTATCTATCTATCTATCTATCTATCTATCTATCTATCTATCTATCTATCTATCTATCTATCTATCTATCTATCTATCTATCTATCTATCTATCTATCTATCTATCTATCTATCTATCTATCTATCTATCTATCTATCTATCTATCTATCTATCTATCTATCTATCTATCTATCTATCTATCTATCTATCTATCTATCTATCTATCTATCTATCTATCTATCTATCTATCTATCTATCTATCTATCTATCTATCTATCTATCTATCTATCTATCTATCTATCTATCTATCTATCTATCTATCTATCTATCTATCTATCTATCTATCTATCTATCTATCTATCTATCTATCTATCTATCTATCTATCTATCTATCTATCTATCTATCTATCTATCTATCTATCTATCTATCTATCTATCTATCTATCTATCTATCTATCTATCTATCTATCTATCTATCTATCTATCTATCTATCTATCTATCTATCTATCTATCTATCTATCTATCTATTTATCTATCTATCTATCTATCTATCTATCTATCTATCTATCTATCTATCTATCTATCTATCTATCTATATCTATCTATCTATCTATCTATCTATCTATCTATCTATCTATCTATCTATCTATCTATCTATCTATCTATCTATCTATCTATCTATCTATCTATCTATCTATTATCTCAATCTCTCTCTCCCCCCCTCCCTCCTTCTATCTCTCTATCTCTCTCTCTCCCCCCTCCCTCCCTCC
>NW_028169175.1:20000-22903 GCF_963971535.1 Notolepis coatsorum | reverse complement strand
CTGGACCACGCCAACGTAGCTAGCATATACAGTAGCTACTGGACCACGGCAACGTAGCTAGCATATACAGTAGCTAACTGGACCACGCCAACGTAGCTAGCATATACAGTAGCTAACTGGACCACAGCAATGTAGCTAGCATATATAGTAGCTAACTGGACCACGCCAACGTAGCTAGCATATACAGTAGCTAACTGGACCACGGCAACGTAGCTAGCATATACAGTAGCTAACGTCTGGACCACGGCAGAGAGGCAGCACCCAATATGCGTGTAACGTTAGTCACTAACATGAAGAATAGAGAGCTGCAAACGGAAATAAACACCCAGTCCTTGAGAGAACGGTTTCCTGGTTTACTGTCACCACTTTACAGAGGGAATTACCCCAAAGTCCGGCTAGTTATAACAAGCACGTTACATGACCGGCACTTCGGCCCTAAAGTGTACTCCCCTGTACTCTACTGCGGTTCAGATTAATACAGGAAAAGTTATACATTGGGGGCTCGAGTCCGGGATATGAAAATAAATCCTGATTTCATCTGTGAGTTGTAAACTGTATGGAAACGTGAAGTTAGCTCATGCTACTGGAAAACGGACGCCTCGTCATTAAATGAAGTTAAAAATGATCACGCCCATTTTATTTTACCCGTGGTTGTCGCGGTTGTCTGTTCTACATCCCGCGGGTCACTTGACACACCGCGGGATTGCGGTGATGCGGTTATCGCGACAGCCCTAGTCAGAGCCTCACTTACAGAGTTTGTGTGTGTGTGTGTGTGTGTGTCTGTCTCTGTGGGAGAGTCTAGTGTGTAGTGTGTGTATGTGAGAGTGTGTGTGTGTGTCGCTGTGTTTCTCTGTGTGTGTATGTGTGTAGTGTAGTCTGACTCGACTCTAGTGTGTAGTGTGTGTATGTGTGGGAGTCTGTGTGTCTATGAGAGAGTCTAGTGTGTAGTGTGTGTATGTGAGAGTGTGTGTGAGTGAGTGTGTGTGTGTGTGTGTGTGTGTGTGTGTGTGTGTGTGTGTGTGTGTGTGTGTGTGTGTGTGTGTGTGTGTGTGTGAGAGAGTCTAGTGTGTAGTGTGTGTATGTGAGAGAGTGGGTGTGTGTGTGTGTGTGTGTGTGTGTGTGTGTGTGTGTGTGCGTGTGTGTACGGGAGAGTGTGTGTGTGTGTGAGAGTCTAGTGTGTAGTGTGTGTATGTGAGAGAGTGTGTGTGTGTGTGTGTGTGTGTGAGAGTCTAGTGTGTAGTGTGTGTATGTGAGAGTGTGTGTGTGTGTGTCTGTGTCTGTGTGTGTGTGTGTGTGTGTGTGTGTGTCTGTGTCTGTGTGTGTGTGTGTGTGTGTGTGTGTGTGTGTGTGTGTGTGTGTGTGTGTGTGTGTGTGTGTGTGTGTGTGTGCGTGTGCGTGTGTGTGTGTGTCTGTGAGTGAGTGAGTGAGTGAGTGTGTGTCCGATTAAACCATTTGCATTTGGCTCCTTCGAGGTGGATGACCAGTTTAACCTGTTTGAGTGATGTTCTGAGTGAGACAGTTGGGGGCTGTGTGTTCTCAATAAACAAATTGGTCTGGTCTGTTTGCAGGGCTTGACATTAACACCTGACCACCGGCCAAATGCTGGTAAAATTCGGCTGTGGCCAGTAACTCTGTTATTCTACCGGCCACAGTGGCCGTGACTTTTTTTCTATGAAAAAAAAACACTGTAGTCTACAAAAGGCATCTGCAATAATTAAGTCTATCCAAGTGATACTACACAATACTACAACTCCCACAACAATTCGGAAAAGTGCATTACCGGCCAGATCCTGGTAGTGGTGCTGTCTCGAGAATGGAGTACTCCTTGTTTTCAGACTATAGATGTAAATTTTTTTCATTCAGGCCTACTTTTTCTGTTAGCGTGAAGCTATGCCTTCATCAGATCGCATGGAATACCTTTTGCGACGCCGAATTCAGTATGCAGTAAAGGAATATAGCATCAGCCAATGGACATATCGATCTACCAGATGGCGATCAATAACTGGGAAATCCTTTTTTGTATCCAACCGGCCACAGGTAAGAACGATTTCATGCTGATCAGGCCTTGTTAGCATAGCCAACCAGCCGATGAATGAATGAAAACTTTATTTAACAGATTGCAGAATGGGAACAATACAGTACGGCTCAATACACACAATTGTTAAGGGGATGCAGACCAGAGAAAGACGTTTGTCTTGTTTACATCAGGGTCCCCCATTTTCAATTTATAGTGACATTTATGACATACACAACATACATGACATCATGACACATCAGTGAATGCCGTTATTGGTAATCAATAATCAGAAACAACGTCCCCCGCCCCCCCCCCCTTTCATGCATTCATGGTGGAACATGATACCAATCATATGCATTTTGATTTTAAACCTAGTCATCATCACGCTATAAAATGGGAACGTATTGATGAAAAAATTATTTAGTGTGGTGATTTTTGGCTGGTGAAAATGCTGAGTGGCTAGTGACTTTGGAAAACCACTAGCCACAGTGTCTAGTGAGCCAAAAAGTTAATGTCAAGCCCTGTCTGTTTGGCCTTACACATTAGTAACTAGATCATGCTATAATATTTTGCTGTTAATGTCTCTTAACCATCAACAATATACTACAACCCTAAGAGTAACATTGCTGATGTAGGAATACTGGTCAGTTCACATGATAATAGAGACTTGCTCTCAAATCAGTCCTATTCTATCGTCTCAGCAGGACTGAGATTAATTCACTAATTTCAAGTCATCTCATTATTAAGGAAGTGGAATTTCTTTCATCATCATCATTGTCGTCATCATCATCATCATCATCATCATCATCATCATCATCATCATCATCATCATCATCATCGTCATCATCATCATCCTCATCATCATCATCATCATCATCATCATCAT
>NW_028169175.1:5000-17500 GCF_963971535.1 Notolepis coatsorum | reverse complement strand
ATTTAGAAATCTTGGAAACGGAAATAACCTAGTCTCTTTATTTTGACATCGGTGGACGACGCCGTGACAGAAAGTGTAAATAGCGTGCAAGGATTGTGGGAAATGTAGTAAACTGGCACGAGAAATGTAGGAAATTGGTACACTGTGGTACGCTCAACTATGAAACGACTGTGGACATGCCGCACGGAGTCCGGTCCGCTCACAGTACGCCCGACTCTGTGGGAGCCTTAAGACTGATAGTTAAGGGAACACGCCAACATTATGCGAAATTCGCTTACCATCTACTCCAGAGTCAGACAAGAATATAGATACCAATTCCCCCTCTTTGCGTTCAGCAGAAAGCTATCCAGCTGCAAGCTAGCCTAGCGTATCACAAATTAATAGAAGTGGATAGGGACCACTAGCGTAGCTTAAAACTCCGGGAGAAGTGTTTTTGCCCAACAGCTAGGCTAGTGGTCCGTATCCGCTTCTATTCATTTGTGCTATGCTAGGCTAGCTTGCACCCGGATAGCTTTCTACTGAACACACAGAGAGGAAATATTCTTGTCTGACTCTGGAGAAGACAGTTCCCATAATGTTGGCATGTTCCTTTAAGGTTCACCAAACTAAAACGATTGATCGTGTTGAATTGAAGTCACTCATGTTTCCCAGTATGGAGACACAGACCCAAGAATACATAACAGACTACTATCCTTATCCTGTGCGGATGACGCACCATAAGTAAGACAATGATCCATTTTGGGCCCTGAACCATAATTTAAGAAACCAACGCTTAAAAACGTTGAATTCCACCATTATCTGGAGAATCCAAGCATCTATCATCAGTGATGAATCTGAGGGCAGAGTGATAAACAGTCCAGGGATTTAAGGGTTGATGCCGCAGCATGCCTATAAATTACATCACCATAGTGCAAGACTGATAAAAGAAATACCTAATGTATAAAAAAACATAATTTCTTAAAAATAACATAATTTCTAGGTTTACTTTATTTGTTCAAGGGGGACAGTGTACATTAATAAACATTTAAAAAAACATAAACTCACCAAATTTTTACCAAAAAGGCTAATTCCCATTGGTAGTCCCCCTGCCAGGAGGTACAGGCTAAAATCCTATGTAAAAAAGAGTTAGCAATACAAACAGAATACAAGCGAGATAAATAACATTACAATAAAAACAAAAACAAAAGCACATAATAGTAGGACATAAGATACTGTAGGGATACAGGGCACAATAAAGTCATGGACACAAGGACAGAGCACATCATGACAGATTAGATGGCCCAGTCATAGACAAACACACAATATCCACACACTGCGCACGCACACACACACACACACACGCACGCACGCACGCACGCACGCACGCACGCACGCACGCACACACTGCGCACGCACACACACACACACGCACGCACGCACGCACGCATGCACGCACGCACGCACGCACGCACGCACGCACGCACGCACGCACGCACACACACACACACACACACACACACACACACACACACACACACACACACACACACACACACACACACACACACACACACACACACACACACACACACACACGCACACACACACACACTGATTTTCCATGAGCCATTTCTTAACCCTGCACTTTAAAATGGTAAACTCTTTCAAATCTATCTATAAAGGAAGAAATCTCTGTCTGCGTGCATGTCTGTCCTTTGCACATCTCTAGAACCGGTCATCCGATTGGCGTCACGCTTGGCGGACCATGGGTTGCTGGACCCAGGGGAGTGCAGTGTCAAATATAATGGTGCCATTTGGCCAGATACTGGTGCTAGAGAGTACGTCTGTATGTCATTCATCCGATCGACTTCACGCTCGGCAGCTGTGTTGCTGAGGACCCGGCAGAGGGCCGATGTTCCCGACACCTTACAGACGATTTTGAATATTTTGTCTTCTGTACAAATATCTTTGTTACAAGTGGAATGAAATAGCTAAGCAATTTCATGCATATAAAGTAGATGAATGGTGTATTTGATTTGGGGATATCCACACTAACATAGAAGTCTCTAGTATCTTTGCCACAAAGTTCAGCAACAGAAAATGTATGAACTAAGCGTCTGAATCTGGGCAAGGGGAATAATGCGATGATCACTGATGATCTGTCTTTTCAGTACTGGCTTCTTATTGTATTCTTTTTAGTTTCAATGGTGACACTGTTGCACGTTCCCAACAGATCTGAGATTATCTGAGCATAATGTATTTAGTACTCAAAGAGAAGAGCGTCAGAGTTTGAAAATATTTCAGTGTTTGGCAAAAGAGTGCCATGACAAAAGCTAAAAACTTCAAGCATGCAAATGCACACACGCAAACACACACACACACACACACACACACACACACACACACACACACACACACACACACACACACACACACACACACACACACACACACACACACACACACACGCACACATGCACACATACTTACAAATACACTCACAAACATGCAAGCAAATACTGTACACACACAGACATACATGTGCATGCACACAGTCAACGTCAGCATCCCCATCCTCGTAGTAGAGGAGAATGTTATGCTTCAGAAAGCCTACATATTACAGTTTTTTCCCCCCCCGATGGCGAAAGAGCGAGACGCTCAGCCAGTACTCATATAACTAGGGTATATACCAGTGGAGGCTGCTGACCAAATTTTTTTTCTTCTTTTTATTACAAATGATTATATTATATATTAAATTATATTTTTTAAACATCCCCAACGCTGCAACACCCCCATTTATCCCAGGTGTCAGGCTCCTCATTCGCTTCCATTCATTTTAGGGACCATGTTTAAATATCATCCTTCTGAAGTATAAACAAACTATACTGCTGTGACGATTTCAATAAAACAGACCTTTCTGAGTCAATGGTATGCAGTGGTGTTGCGCAATATGTCGGGGCCCCCCCCGCAGGGCAGACCACTCCCCTAAATCAAACCAAGCAGACCATGGCTCGGCGGCCCGATCAAACCAAGCAGACCATGGCTCGGCGGCCCGATCAAACCAAGCAGACCATGGCTCGGCGGCCCGATCAAACCAAGCAGACCATGGCTCGGCGGCCCGATCAAACCAAGCAGATCATGTACAGTATACAGTGGCAAATATACTATCAATACTACTATTGAATATACATACACTATTCATTTCATTTACACTATACATTTCATCAAACCAGCATGTCATGTCTCCCTTAACTGTCGGTGAAAAGAGGGAGAACTACAATGACCAGAATGCCTGGCAATGTTTACTTCCTCCTCCACAGAGGCACTAGTCACTAGATCAGTGCAACGTACGCTAGCCTAGCCACAAGCTAGCGGCAAACATTCATTCATTTAGGCAGCACCACTAACACAGTGCACATGCAAATATTATCTGCAGGCTGCATTAGCAGCCAGCAGCCAACGTGATACATTACATTGTGTTTATATGTGACATAGCCAAGTTAACAATGTTTCATTCCCTTATTCAAGTCTCTAAACAATTCGACTAGCTAACGTTAGCCATTAGCAAAGAACGCTAGCCTAGCCACAAGCTAGCGGCAACATTCATTCATTTACACTAACACAGTGCACATGCAAATATTATATGCAGGCTGCATTAGCAGCCAGCAGCCAACATGATACATTACATTGTGTTTATATGTGACATAGCCAAGTTAACAACGTTGCAATCCCTTAATTAAGTCTCTAAACAATTCGGCTAGCTAACGTTAGCCATTAGCAAAGAACGCTAGCCTAGCCACAAGCTAGCGGCAACATTCATTAATTTACACTAACACAGTGCACATGCAAATATTATCTGCAGGCTGCATTAGCAGCCAGCAGCCAACATGATACATTACATTGTGTTTATATGTGACATAGCCAAGTTAACAACGTTGCAATCCCTTAATTAAGTCTCTAAACAATTCGGCTAGCTAACGTTAGCCATTAGCAAAGAACGCTAGCCTAGCCACAAGCTAGCGGCAACATTCATTCATTTACACTAACACAGTGCACATGCAAATATTATCTGCAGGCTGCATTAGCAGCCAGCATCCAACATGATACATTACATTGTGTTTATATGTGACATAGCCAAGTTAACAACGTTGCAATCCCTTAATTAAGTCTCTAAACAATTCGGCTAGCTAACGTTAGCCATTAGCAAAGAACGCTAGCCTAGCCACAAGCTAGCGGCAACATTCATTAATTTACACTAACACAGTGCACATGCAAATATTATCTGCAGGCTGCATTAGCAGCCAGCAGCCAACGTGATACATTACATTGTGTTTATGTGTGACATAGCCAAGTTAACAACGTTGCAATCCCTTAATCAAGTCTACTACAAGTATGTATTGTTCTCTAAACAGTTAGCTAACGTTTCGTTTTACAAACACTACAACTTACTTTTTTCTGATCCAGGTGCATAAATCCACTTCTTCATGTTGCTCAGTTGCTGGTTTATACTTCGGTCCTAATGTTGGCGCAAAGTTTAATTTAGCCTACTGTGTGTTGTTACAGCTGTGCTGTAAACTACTAGCTACAAGTTAGCTTGCCTTCACTGTCCAAGATGGCACGTTCACGTCAACTACAACTACACTAGTCTTCAACTGAGATAAAAAAAAAGATATATCATCCAGTGCACAACAATAAGTGAACAAGTGAATAAAGATCTTAAAATATGAATGATTATATTAGGCAAATTAATGTTCTTCTTCAGGCAAAATGCACACATGAGATGATGGAACACAACTTTGACTAGAACACTGACGCCAGCCCAGCTGCAGTTCTGCATGTATTTTACCAGGCAGACTCTGATTGGATTTGCAAGGCTGCCAATCATTCAACCTCCGTGTATTGGATGTCAAGGGCTGTCAATCATTAAATCCTTCATTCAATGGCAAGAGTTTAACTGCACAGTCCGTGCTTAGATGAAGTTAATAGCCTATTTTGATTGGCTATTATTTATTATTTATTTAACAATGGGTCAACCTGTGCAGATATTCTGCAAGAATAATTACTGCAGGCAATACTGCAGTGCAGTATTGTCCATTTTTGAAAAAAAAAAATTCACTGGCATTTTTTTACAGAGGAAAACATTTATAATAAAAAGAAATTAAAAAAAAAATATATATATAGGTATATGTAAATTAATAATAATTATGAATTATGAGTGAATTTGTATTTCACGTGTTGTCATAGAGAAACCTCCACTGTTATATACATAAACTATCGTTACTTGAAGTATCTGTTCTTCATACTAGGAGGTACAGTGTTGTGTGGTACGGTATATTAGAAAGTCTTCAAACGACCCTATTCCCTGAAGTCACTATTGTACATGCTAGTCCCAGTGCCAATAAGGATATTGCCATTGTTGTTAATTTAATCAGGTGGCAATAAACCCACTACGGTATAGTTTATTAAATGTATTCACTCTAGGATACGCTGCGTCCCCTTAATCAATTGGGACAAACATTACGAATGTTATTAAAAGGGAAGTTGACGCTATGCTATATATTAAAGTGTTATGTTATTGAAAATAATGTATTCATGTTGAGATACAGCAGTGCCATTAATAAATTAGGAGTGATATTAAATAATTGTTGTCACTAAAGGCCTATGCAGAGTGGCCTCCCCATGTGGTCACGATTAGTAGAGTATTATTTATTTATGATTGGGATGCATGTGGTTTATTACTTTGAAACCGTGAGACAACACACACACCATTGTTTTTTAATTAAGACTAATTGTTTTTCTTCACGGGCGCACTTAAGAGAGCTAATTAAATAGAAACCCAGCTACATTTACCGTAAGAGTAAACTCACTCACTGCGCTTTATTCACAGTGGGATAAGAGTTCTGCTTCAATTAGAACCAGTTATTCCGGGAAGTAAACAGATGTCACTATCGTTCATGTGTGGCCCTACTGTTGCATGAAGTGCTTGGCTTCTTTTGCAACGCATGTGTTATGGTAGATAGGATTGGGTCCCATTAGCCAGTTCTGTTTAGGAACCCGTTCCATTTTAGACCCCCCCCCACACACACAACCTCTCTTCTACAGCTCTCCGCAACCTCGACCTCAATTAAGCTATTCATGATTTTGATGAAATTACTGAAATAAATTCTGCATTGAGTGCAATAAAAGCAATAACATTCTTTACCCAAGGAATAGTCTCTCCCTCACCCCACAATCATTATCTAAAAAGTATTTGATAAGAGACTTGAAAGAGATTCAGATTCAATATTGGAATCAGATTTCAAAAGATTGCTGTCAAATAAATTAGGAATAATGTTACTGTATCGTGGTTCTGGTCTAGAGAGATGTTTGACCAGCTTTACACAATACAAGACGCAGAGGTGATGTCTGTGTGTAGGAACCTTATTTCTTCAGGATTTCTCAAGAGGCATTTCCCAGATTTTTTACCTGAATCCTATTGTTCTGTTGTGAGGAGGAGATAATCGGCATAAAACGTATCAATGTGTTCTGTGTCTCTCTTTTGTGTATTAATCATCATCATCATCATCATCAACCTTTATTTATTCTAGAAAATACAATTGAGGTCACCCTCATTTTCAATGTCGTCAAGACATTAAAGGTGGTATAGATAACATTCAGCCACTAGATGTTGCACTAGAGCACCGGCATGTCATGTATCCAATCAGGTGCATTCCATGTGGGGAAATGGGAAGAAGGGAAAGGATACATGCCAGCAATATGTAAACAACAACATTCGTTTTGGAGCCGCAAAGATTTGTTAAATTATAAATTCATTATTTAATACATTTGGGGGGGGGGAATACTAGTATTACTCTAGTTACAAATCCTATCTATAGCACCTTTAACTTCTTCCGCCCGTGCGGTCCGCCGGCAGATTACATCACGTCATAAATCAATCTCTCCAGACTGTCTGACAAAATTATCGTTTTATTTTTCAAACGTATTCAAGAATAAACATCATAACCATGTCACAACAGCAGTTCTAAGGTATATTATCATCAATACATTAGTTTACCAATAGGTTAAAGTGTTATTAGTGCGATTTTAGTATTCGTTTTTGTGTTGTTGTGATCGTGAAAGTCGGCCATTTTGAAAAAGCGACCGTCAGTAATTGTAGTAATTTTGATGCCATTTTGAAGAGGACATCCAGAGCTTTCAATGAGCGGTGGAATTTTTTTTAAATACACTTCCCAAAGGCCTCTATAGGAGGTGACTTCAAGCAAATTATTTCTGTATGCATTTTTTATCTCTTATAATATACCACAAAACTGAGCGTTATTGGCATATATTGGAGCGCAGTTAGTTTGTCTCCCCTATTTTGAGCATTTAGCAACAATCAGATTTGAAATCAGTTTCAAAATGGCTGAACTCTTGCAAGAATAAGAAACCTACTTTACATACAGTAGATTTCATTCTCTGTTCTCCATGCACACCTGGTGATACTAAATCCAAATTGAACTTGCCCATTTGAAAGATAAGATTTGGCACAATCCATGTGCGAATTGGCTATAATAAGGTAATTTATAGGCCTGCTATTCTATATTCTATAATAATATTTCAAATTGCATTGGTCCGGATGGGAGAATTCAATACTGTATCTACAAAACCTTCTGTTTATTCATCTTCCCTTTATTCATTTCCTTAGTTTTTTTGTACACCTGATCTCAAGAAGGTACTGAACGAGCTCAGTGGCAGCCTGGTAATTTTTTGCATGGTGTTATTCACTGTCAAAGATGCAAAGAAAAATCATAATTCATATTCTCCTTTGTTTCATCACAATTTAAGCAAGCCCAGACACACAATTTCTGACACTGGGAATACATTCACTCACTGGCAGACTCAGGGGGGGGGGGGCAGGGGGGGCGACCGCCAGGGGCGGATTTAGGATTATAGGAGATCCGGGGCTTAGCCCAGATAGGTGCCAGTTTTTTTTTTTTTTTTATTATTAACATTTTTTTTCCAGGCAAGGGGTGGTTTGGAGGGTGTCAGGCACGACCCCCTCCACGGCAGATTTTTTTTGAATTTAATTAACCTGTATGTGCAATTTCCTGCAATATAGAGCCTTCAATCTTGACCAATAAAGCTGCTCTTTTCACTATAAAACTCAGTTAGATTTATATATTGGGGGGGGGATATATCATATTTTTCATATGATCAAAAAGTGGTGGAGCAAGAGCATACCTTTGCTCCCCCAAGTTCAATAGTGGGAGAGCAGAGATGCTCCGAATGCTCTTATGGCCAGCAGTGGCGTCGCGTGGGTAAAATAACAGGGGAAGCCAAAAAAAAATTATTAAAAAAAAAATTATTAAATATTTTTATTAATAATTTTTTTTTTTTTTTTTTTAAGTCAAGCAGTCACCATGTACACTACAGTATGGCTCGGCGGCCAGTCAAACTTTATTTTTATTTATTTAACAGATTGCAGAATGGGTACAATACAGTACGGCTCAATACACACAATTGTATAAGGGGATGCAGACCAGAGAAAGACGTTTGTCTTGTTTACATCAGGGTCATTAATACTGCTGGAGCATTGGTTAATTTTTGGTCTGATTTTTCCTTGCGCGATTTTGCGCGCCGCGTGGGAGCAAATTCGAGACACATATTCGGTTTCAAAAAGGTGTCCCACGGTCTCCTCTATGGCCGTGAATATTTTCACGCGGATCGGAATCACGGCGCGCCCGTGGGACACTTTTCCGTTTCGGCGAGTTTATTCCACGCTTTCTGTTTTCCTTTTCTAAGCATTGTAGGGGCTACATGTGAATCAGTAAAAGTTGCGGGACGCCCAGATGTTTCCACGATAGAAAGCTCGCGTGGATCCCATAATAGGCTCACTTAATACAGCGTTTTTAAAATCACGCGACATTTTCAGGGTCGCGAGCCGACCTTTTCCCCTCGTTTTCGATGATGGAAGTGATTTAGGAAAAGCTTCGGCACGCCGAGAGGTCCCCGTGGATTTAATCTCGCCAGGATCGGGGCAATATTCGGCCCGTGGGAACAGTTACGGGTTAATACAATGTTCAGAGTGCAGAGGGGAAAATATGCTGAGTATTTTCCTCTCAGCCCCGTTTTAAACTTTTAGGGTGTGGCAGTCAGCTCGAATCTGATTGGCTAGGATCGAATTTGGACTCTATAATGCTGGAAGCCTGGAGAAAGAGACCTACCATCTGCCTCCTATCCTGCTGCAGTGAGCATAGTGAGGCTGACAGTGTGTTAGAGGGAGTGAGAAGGAGAAGAGGGAGACATTAAAAAAAAAAAAAAAATTATAACACAGATGCACAGATGAAAAAGAATGTAAACTATATTTAAATTTTTTTTTTTTTTTTTTTTTCATATTTCATATTTGATATTAATTCATATTTTAATATTAGGGAGGCATGGCTTCCGTTGGCTTCCATAAGGATTCGCCACTGATGGCCAGGCGTCTATGATTCACTGATACAAAGTAAAATAGTGCAGTGCAATAAAATAGTTAGTAAAATAGAATAAAATAATGCAATAGTGCATTGCAATAAAATAGTTATCATCGTATTTTTTCGGGAGGCCGGTAAGGAGTGCATTACAGTAGTCGAGTTGGCTTGAAATAAAGGCATGGATCTGGTTTTCAGCGTCCTTTTGATTTATAAATGCTATGTTTCTAAGGTGGAAGAATTAAGTTTTTGTCAACTTGTTGATTGTGATTTAAAGCTTAGGTCTGAGTCTACCATGACACCAAGACTTAACTCACTCAAATACAGTTAGCAGCTGGATAGACCACAGATGGAAATTAGCTTCTGCTAAATCTGGTGCAAACATATTTTCATGTAACAATGATGAATTGTCAAAAAAAAAAAAAAAAAAATCATTTTTTTTATTTTTTTTTATTTTTTTTTATTTTTTTTAAAAATAGATTCGGGGCTTTTCAGAAAACATTCGGGGCTTGAGCCCAAGTAGCCACCCCCTAGCTCCGCCCCTGGCGACCGCCCCCCCCTGGTGCCCCCACGGTCAAAAAACGCACGCTTAAGTGCCCTTTTGAGTGAAAGAAATTAGAGGATGTGCCCTATTGGTGCCCCCACGGTTGAAAAATCCGCGCTTAAGTGCCCTTTTGAGTGAAAGAAATTAGAGGATGTGCCCTATTGGTGCCCCCACGGTTGAAAAACGCACGCTAAAGTGCCCTTTTGAGTGAAAGAAATGAGAGGATGTGCCCTATTGGTGCCCCCACGGTTGAAAAACGCGTGCTTAAGTGCCCTTTTGAGTGAAAGAAATTAGAGGATGTGCCCTATTGGTGCCCCCACGGTTGAAAAACGCGCGTTAAGTGCCCTTTTGAGTGAAAGAAATTAGAGGATGTGCCCTATTGGTGCCCCCACGGTTGAAAAACGCGAGCTTAAGTGCCCTTTTGAGTGAAAGAAATTAGAGGATGTGCCCTATTGGTGCCCCCACGGTTGAAAAACGCGCGTTAAAGTGCCCTTTTGAGTGAAAGAAATTAGAGGATGTGCCCTATTGGTGCCCCCACGGTTGAAAAACGCGCGCTTAAGTGCCCTTTTTTTTTTTTCGCCCCTGCCCTTCAAACAGCCTGAGTCCGCCACTGCATTCACTGTTCCATATAGATACCAAGAACATGCAAATAGACTTTGCAGAAGTGGAGCAATATTCCATTTACTTAGGTATGTATTGTAGGCGGATTTTCAGAAAATAGGGCTCTGGGCTTAAGAGGTTAAGTGTATTAGAGCAGTGGTTCCCAAAGTCGGGGTCGCGACCCAAAGGTGGGCCGCGAGCAGCCACGGGTGGGCCGCAAGATAAAAAAATTAAAATAAAAATTGTCAGGTGACTGAACTTAGAAGCAGGCCAGGACAGTGTTTCTAGCTGTATTCTAAAATTCTATTCTATTGTATTCTAAAATGTGACTATATGCTTTTATATTAACTTAATAAATAAACAAAAACGAAAAATCTACTTATTTCAACGAACATTTCAAACTAAATAACAGATTATGCACATAAAACGCTGAAAACAACCGAAGCAACAATAGTATTTTAATGAGGCTATTATTATTATCATTATTATTTTGTAACAAGTTAGCCCTCTCATAAATAGCACATATAAATGAATAACTAACATGAACTTACTTAATAGGATTGAAGTGATATTTGGCTTAGAAAATCGTTCGCCTGGCAAAAAAAATAAAGAAAAAAAGCCTGACGATGTGCATTGAGCCGCGGCTCTCTGACGCCTTATTTTCTGGGTCCTGGCCTGAAAGGTTTGGGAACCCCTGTATTAGAGCATACTATATGAGGGTCTGTGTATGGACATGAATCAAATTGTCATCTACTCCCTATAATACCAGAGCTGCTCACCATATCTCCCTGCGTTAACACCAGTGATGCCACAGATTACTTGTAAAAGTGCATAAATTGTTTTTAACTTGTTTCTCTGCACATAACGTAAATTGTTAAAGTAGTGATTCAGCTTCTGTACCATCAAGTATGGTAAAGCAACAGTCTATGATGCTCACAGCATTAGAGCAGCCAGCCAGTGGTTTTACAAAACCAGTGTATCACATCTAACAAATGCAGGCTGAACTATTCAATTATATCAACTGTAACTATTAAATTGTTTTTATAAATGTCTCTCTATAAACATACAATCAGTCTCTCTTTAACATGTAAATTAACTGTAAATCTGGCAAATAAGAGCTTTTGCTCTGCCACCATCAAATATACATTAATCAAAAGGGAAAGAAACAATCTCTCTCTTTTGCTGTTTGGCTGGCCTCCGAGTCCTCCTGTACCTAGTCGAAGCGTCGGCTACTGTTGTGATTCCAGATGCTTTCAATGCAATTGGATGTGCTGTTTTTAGCGGTAGACAGTATTTTGTTTCCTCCGCATATGAATGTTTTTTTCACCCAGCTTAGCTGACACAAACGTGAAGTAGTGACTGAGGCTACGTTTAGACGAGCGTTTTGGGGTGGAATTCTCCCTGCAGACGAGGCTGTAACGACGGAGCCCTGCTGTCACACGATTGGCGCATATGTCACATGACGTGCTGTGAAGACCCGCCCTACTCTGCCTCTGATTCGCAGACTGTGATGGGGAATGTGATTGGACCAAAGCAGAGTCACTCACAGACAGAGGGTCCAGTCACGCCGCGGGACACATTGTGTATTTAACCCTTTCACTGCCACACGACGTCACTCCCAAATAAGAAAAACAGCTCAAAATGTATTTTTGACTGTCGAAAACGAAATAAAATACTGCATTCCGCCTGCATTATGAATTTATGATGTAACGAAATAGTAACGCACAGCCACTTGGACAAGTAACTGCAATCAGATTACTGGCTTTTAAAGATTAACGCGTTAGATTACTATTTTCGGGGAAAAGTAATCAGATTACAATAACGCGTTACTTAGTAACGCGTTACTGGCATCACTGGTTAACACTTAATTTGGCCAATCCTCCTTCCAATTTGCTGCTCCCAGCAGTTGGAACGAGATGCAAAATACT
>NW_028169176.1:0-1000 GCF_963971535.1 Notolepis coatsorum | reverse complement strand
CTGCTTTGTTGTTGAATCAAGTCAAATCCTAGGTAAGCGTGTGTTGTGCGAGTGAACGTTGACATGAAAAGAAAAAAGTCTAAACAAAAATAAAAATAAAAGTGTAAAAAATTAAATAAAAATATTATTATAATTTTTTTTAGACGGTATCTCACGTGAATAGATACTCGGTAGTACCGACGTCACGACGTGTTTCGGTAAGTACCTTTAAAAATACCGAATTCGGTACCCATCCCTAATTATCTGAAATGAAAACAATTTAAAATAAAAATCTAACCCTAACTAACCTTACTGTCATCATGCACTTGTCCTAATACTAACCTACACTGTAACACTCAACACTTTGATGAACATTGTTACTCAGCTGATAAGAGTTGTACCCTTCCTGATGGCTTGTCGTACAGAACTTGTAAGTCGCTTTGGATAAAAGCGTTTCAGCTAAATGACTAAATGTAAATGTAAATGTAAATACAGATTGTTCAATTAATAAACGGTATGCCTCACTGTGTGGAAGAGACTGGGATCATTATTTTGTGCAAGGCAACATCAGGCTCGACTTAAAACATTACTTTCCTGGCGGTCAGGTGGCGTAGCGGAGATTGCGTTTGTCACTAACCCCGGAGACGCTAGGATTCGCCTGTTAAAATCCAGCTCACAGCTCCGGGGTTGTCATCAGCTTGGCTGGCCGTTCACACTAATACAATTGGCAGTATTAGAGGGTGGGAGAAGCTGGCGGGGTGGGTCCGGGTCGTTGTAAACAGCGACTCCTACAGTTCGGTCGGGGCGCCTGCTAAGCGCGGATAGGATCTAAGGGGGGTAGTGTGATCCTTCCACACGCTACGCCCTCTCAGTCGGAATCCGCGCTGCCAGGTGAAAAGAAGCGGTTGATTGGCTAGACCGTGTGTCGGAGGAAGCACGTGGTAGCTTCCACTCTCCCAGACCGACTGTGGGGGGTAAGTGCGCAACGACCAGGAAGGGGATTGGGAATTGGCATAACGAC
>NW_028169177.1:0-13783 GCF_963971535.1 Notolepis coatsorum | reverse complement strand
TCTGATTCTAGGGACATCTATAAATCTCAGGGAATGTATTCCCAGTGTCAGAAATACTGAAACGGAGGGCTAGGGCCTCCACGGGTTGCGTTTAATAGAGCTGGCGGACACTATGGCGTTTTAACTCCTATTAGAGAGTCACAGAGGCGTGCTGCAGGTATTGTCTTTTATTGGGAACAGAAAGGTGTGTGTGGTTGGGATATTTCCATGTGTGTGGTTGTGTTGGTCATTTACGCACACGTTCCTCAAAGGGACGGACATTACTGCTACAGCAGCCGCAACATCAGGCAGCAACACAGAGAATAGCTTGTGCACGTTAAAGGGGAGGAACTCTTAAAGGGCAGGTACAGAACGAAGTAGTCGTCAGACAGTAACACGGAGACCGGCTTGCTCACTTAAAGGGAGAGAACTCTTAAAGGGCAGTAACGTTATCAGAAGACTAGAGTGCAACACTTGATCAGGGCACATCACGCTGAAAGATTACACTGGCATAAATCAATTACCCTTTCCTGTCAACAACAACATATTAAAGGGCTATTACAGAACAAAGTAGTCTTATTAGCAGGCTTTCCTACACAGCCGCACCCAAAAGTCTACTTAGACCTTTTGAACTAAACAGGAAAGTCTCAGTGGTCCTCTGTATCCGGGAGACTCGGGAGCTGCACCAACCGGGACACAGGGTGCAGGTATGTTCTGTCCTTCACCTGGACAGCTGCGGTGCGGGTGCGCCCGTCAGTTCCAGGGTACGTCTGAGTGACCTTCCCTGGCTGCCAGAGTGCCCGAGGAAGCCGCGGGTCAACGATGAGGGCCACCTGGCCGAGCGACTTTCTTGCCGTCCTTCCTCCACTTCTGCCTCTCCGGAGCCCTATCTTGGTGTGAAATGGCCCAAAACAGTCTACTCTGGTGGAATAGAATGGGGGCTTGTAGAGACGCAGGCGACAGGGCGGAAGGGCGGCCATTTTAGGCATGTCGGGCTTTGCTTGCCGCAGATGTCGTTCTCGGCAGGTGTGCTGATGCTTGCGGATTGCTTCTCTTCCACGTAGAACCCAGGATCGGGCTTGAAGATCAGCGAATACCCTCTCAGGCCCGGGGTGGAGAAGAGTTTGATCATAATCTTGAATGATCAGCTTTGTCGGGGGGTGATGTGGATCCGAGACGATTGGGTGAATGTCATCCATCTCCAAGTTCTCGGCCCTGTGTAGCCTACCGCCTACTCTGAGGAGACAGGTAGCCTTGTCATACTCTGGAGATAGAGAGCCCAAACGACTGTCTGGGGGGAGAGGTCGGTCAGGCTTGAGGGCCTTGATCTCCTCTGGGAATGAGTCCAGCTGGGTTCGTTTAAGGAGGACCTTCTCAGCGTCGGCTGCTTCATAAGGCTGATCAGTGGTCTGGGCATCAGCCGCACCGTGAAGGGACCTGACTGTTGCTTGGACGAGATCGTCTTCAACGGCAGGGAGCGGAGGACTGGGAGAGTTCCTAGGTTGAGTGGTAGGCTGAGTACTAGGCTGAGTACTAGGTTGAGTACTAGGTTGAGTACTAGGTTGAGTACTAGGCTGAGTACTAGGTTGAGTACTAGGTTGAGTACTAGGTTGAGTACTAGGTTGAGTACTAGGCTGAGTACTAGGCTGGGTACTGGGTTGAGTACTAGGTTGAGTACTAGGTTGAGTACTGGGTTGAGTACTAGGTTGGGTGCTAGATTGAGTACTAGGCTGAGTACTAGGTTGAGTACTAGGCTGAGTACTAGGCTGAGTACTGAGTTGAGTACTAGGTTGGGTACTGAGTTGAGTACTAGGTTGGGTACTGAGTTGAGTACTAGGTTGGGTACTGAGTTGAGTACTAGGTTGGGTACTGAGTTGAGTACTAGGTTGGGTACTGAGTTGAGTACTGGGTTGGGTACTGAGTTGAGTACTGAGTTGAGTACTAGGTTGAGTACTATGTTGGGTACTGAGTTGAGTACTAGGTTGGGTACTGAGTTGAGTACTAGGTTGGGTACTGAGTTGAGTACTAGGGATGGTCGCACCATAGGTAGGACTCTGGGTACTGTGAGTAGCTACAGGGGGCCCTGTGTGAGATTGTAGGTTGCTCAAGTGAACCAGGCATGTTGGGAGCTGGGTTGGCGACACAGGGGGAGCAGCAGGGCGAGGCGTCGCCTAGGCTGTGCTGGATGGTGTATCACTGGAGTGATGGCGGCTGGATTAGCCGGCAGGGGATGCATGTACTGTGGTACGGTAGGAAGGGCTAGAGGCACAGGTGCCACTACGTGGTGCTGTTGTCCGGGTGGTGGATAGGTCGGCTCAGATGTTGCTGCACGTACAAGAGCCCTCATCTTTGACTCTTGAAGTGAGGTGACCAGTTTGGCTACTTGAAGTTCCTTCTCCTTCTTCTTAAGCCGCCTCTGCCTGTCCAGGCGTTTAACGATAGCTTCCCGTGCATCTTGTGCTTCCTGCTCTATGCGTTGTAAACGTTTACGCTCCAGGTAGGCGTCGTAGTCTTCTTGTACCTGGCGCGGTAGCTCCTCAAGCTCCAGGGAGTGGATGTACTCCTGGAGGATAGCTTCCTGGGCTGGTGAGAGAGCTGACCTTATGGTGGGTCTAGGAATTGACAGGCGTGAGGACCTACTACCTTCATACGGGGCCCTTGTGGTACTCGCCGGGTATGAACGATGGGAGCCGACACCTGACCTTATGGTGGGTCTAGGAATTGACTGATCTGAGTACTGACTGATCCAAGTACTGACTGATCCGAGTACTGACTGATCCGAGTACTGGCTGATCCGAGTACTGACTGATCCGAGTACTGACTGATCCGAGTACTGACTGATCCGGGTACTGACTGATCCGAGTACTGACTGATCCGAGTACTGAGTTCAGGTTCATATCCCACTTCGAGGTCACGTAGGTGGCTTGGTAGGTGGCGCTCTCTCTGCGGGTGAGCGGTGGTCTCTGTGGTGTCCTGGTCTGCCATAGCGTCTTGGAGGAGCTCTATCCGGCTTCGAAGGACCATGAAACGGAGGTCTAGGGCCTCCACGGGTTGCGTTTAATAGAGCTGGCGGACACTATGGCGTTTTAACTCCTATTAGAGAGTCACAGAGGCGTGCTGCAGGTATTGTCTTTTATTGGGAACAGAAAGGTGTGTGTGGTTGGGATATTTCCATGTGTGTGGTTGTGTTGGTCATTTACGCACACGTTCCTCAAAGGGACGGACATTACTGCTACAGCAGCCGCAACATCAGGCAGCAACACAGAGAATAGCTTGTGCACGTTAAAGGGGAGGAACTCTTAAAGGGCAGGTACAGAACGAAGTAGTCGTCAGACAGTAACACGGAGACCGGCTTGCTCACTTAAAGGGAGAGAACTCTTAAAGGGCAGTAACGTTATCAGAAGACTAGAGTGCAACACTTGAATGATTACACAGGCATAAATCAATTACCCTTTCCTGTCAACAACAACATATTAAAGGGCTATTACAGAACAAAGTAGTCTTATTAGCAGGCTTTCCTACAAATACTGTAGGCTAGAATGCTAGATCCACAAAGAATGGATTGCACGGTGCTTACTTACAATTCATTATGAATTGAAAATGGGGGACCCTGATGTAAACAAGACGAAAGTCTTTCTCTGGTCTGCATCCCATTAACAATTGTGTGTATTGAGCCGTACTGTATAGTACCCATTCTGCAATCTGTTAATAACATTTTCATTCAATCAATCTGCGTGGTGATTGATTGAATGAAAATTTTATTTTGAGTAAATTGTAATGAACCAAATGAGAATATCAATACTTTTTTTTTTTTTTATCTTTGACTGTGAATAACACCATGCTCAAATTGACGATACCTGAACAATCTAAGCAAATTAATAGATGGAAGATGATTAAACAGAAGGTTTTGTAGATACAGTACTGAATTCTGCCATCTGGACACATGCAATTTGAAATATGATTATAGAATATAGAATATCAGGCATAAAATGGTTATGCGATTAAAATGTGATTAATTAGATTAATTAATTACAAATCATGTAATTAATTAGATACATTTTTTTAATTGCCTGACAGCACTAGTATGTATTCATTAAACAATTATTTATATTATTAATAAATATGTACGTGACAAAGATCCATCATGAATCAAAATGTTGCCTGATTAACCTCTTAAGCCTGAGCGGTCCGGTACCGGTACGAGATTGATATCACGCCATAAATCCATCTCTACAGAATGTATGAATTAATGTTGCGCTTTTTTTTCAAATGTAGCCAAGTGTAAAGACCTTAACCCTGTCAAAACAGCAGTCAAAGTGTATATTTTCAGCACTACGTTTGTTCACCAATGATTTTAAGTGTTATTAGTGAAATATGAGTTTATAGAAATCTCAGCGCATCGAGTCGGAAAAAGGTGCTTATTGACGCGAGGACTTGGCGCAACCTAACTTGAGTGTAGTCTTTTGAGAGAAGAGACCCAGGGCTTTAGAATAAAAAAAATAAAACGACAATTCCCAGCACACGCCAGCCCCTGTCAATCTTCTGACTTCTAGCAAAGCTTTTTTCTTTCTCTTTTTTATTGGGATCATATCTCACGGGTGGAACAAACCTGAAGGTTATTGCCATAAAATAGAATGCAGTTAGTTTCTCTGCCTTTCTGTGAATGTCTAGCAAAAAATGGCGTTGCAATCTGATGATAAATGGTGGATACATTTACATTATAAAAAAGTACTTACAGTAGATTTCATTCACAGTTTTTGCTGCCCTGTCCGGGGCGCTTGGTGGTACTAAATCCAGATTGAACTCTGCCATTGGAAAGGGGAGATTTGGGCGGCTGAGTGGCGCAGTGGGCAAGGCGCTTGCCACTAATGCAGGAGATGCTGGTATCGAGCCCAGCTCTCGGCGTTGCTACCGGCTTGGCCAGTCGTCATTCTAACACAATTGGCAGTGTTAGAGGGTGGGAAAGCCAGTGGGTGGGGATTGGACGTTGTGGACAGCGACTCCTACAGGTCGGTTGGGTGACGCCGGTACGGCGGAAACAGGAAGTATCGGGGGCAGCGTGAGCCTCCCACGCGTTACTCCTCGCCACTGAGAGTTCGAGCTGCTGCGGTGAAAAGATGCGACAGGCTGCCTCCTCGTGTACCGGAGGGAACGCGTGATGCAAGGCTTCTATCCTCACTACAGCCGACCAGTGGGAGGCATAGTCTAGCAACTTTCAAGACAGGGGAGGGAAGAATTGGAAATACGAAATTGGGACGGGAGAAAAATAGAAAATAAGGAGAAAAAGTGGATTAAAAAAAAGGGAAAGGGGAGATTTGGCCCGATCCATAGATGTGTGACTTGGCCATAATAAGGTAATTTATAGGCCTGATATTCTATATTCTATAATCATATTTCAAATAGCATGTGTCCAGATGGCAGTCAAAGTGTATATTTTCAGCACTACGTTTGTTCACCAATGATTTTAAGTGTTATTAGTGAAATATGAGTTTATAGAAATCTCAGCGCATCGAGTCGGAAAAAGGTGCTTATTGACGCGAGGACTTGGCGCAACCTAACTTGAGTGTAGTCTTTTGAGAGAAGAGACCCAGGGCTTTAGAATAAAAAAAATAAAACGACAATTCCCAGCACACGCCAGCCCCTGTCAATCTTCTGACTTCTAGCAAAGCTTTTTTCTTTCTCTTTTTTATTGGGATCATATCTCACGGGTGGAACAAACCTGAAGGTTATTGCCATAAAATAGAATGCAGTTAGTTTCTCTGCCTTTCTGTGAATGTCTAGCAAAAAATGGCGTTGCAATCTGATGATAAATGGTGGATACATTTACATTATAAAAAAGTACTTACAGTAGATTTCATTCACAGTTTTTGCTGCCCTGTCCGGGGCGCTTGGTGGTACTAAATCCAGATTGAACTCTGCCATTGGAAAGGGGAGATTTGGGCGGCTGAGTGGCGCAGTGGGCAAGGCGCTTGCCACTAATGCAGGAGATGCTGGTATCGAGCCCAGCTCTCGGCGTTGCTACCGGCTTGGCCAGTCGTCATTCTAACACAATTGGCAGTGTTAGAGGGTGGGAAAGCCAGTGGGTGGGGATTGGACGTTGTGGACAGCGACTCCTACAGGTCGGTTGGGTGACGCCGGTACGGCGGAAACAGGAAGTATCGGGGGCAGCGTGAGCCTCCCACGCGTTACTCCTCGCCACTGAGAGTTCGAGCTGCTGCGGTGAAAAGATGCGACAGGCTGCCTCCTCGTGTACCGGAGGGAACGCGTGATGCAAGGCTTCTATCCTCACTACAGCCGACCAGTGGGAGGCATAGTCTAGCAACTTTCAAGACAGGGGAGGGAAGAATTGGAAATACGAAATTGGGACGGGAGAAAAATAGAAAATAAGGAGAAAAAGTGGATTAAAAAAAAGGGAAAGGGTAGATTTGGCCCGATCCATAGATGTGTGACTTGGCCATAATAAGGTAATTTATAGGCCTGATATTCTATATTCTATAATCATATTTCAAATAGCATGTGTCCAGATGGCAGAATTCAATACAGTATCTACAAAACCTTCTGTTAATGGTATGGTATGGTATTTATTTTAGACAACAAAACATATACAGATCATTACTCACATACTCAGTGGGTTTATCATTTGCTTAGATTTCTTGTACACGTGATCTCAAGAAGGTGCTGAATGAGCTCAGTGGCAGTCCGTAGATGTCCCTGGATACCAAGAACATGCACATGGACCTTGTAGAAGTGGAGCAATCTTCCATTTACTTAGGTATGTATTTTTAGGTGAATTATCAGAAAATATGGCTCGGGCTTAAGAGGTTAAGAGGTTAAATGTTGTCAGAAACATATTTTAGGTTCAACTTTAGGTAGAAAAGAGAGTAAGCAGTGCCGGGTAATGGGTAGAGCAAGGCACTCACACTGCAGGGTTAGAGGTTCCATTCCCTGTGTAGCTCAACGGGTAGAGCAAGGCACTAACACTGCCAGGGTTAGAGGTTCCATTCCCTGTGTAGCTCAACGGGTAGAGCAAGGCACTAACACTGCCAGGGTTAGAGGTTCCATTCCCTGTGTAGCTCAACGGGTAGAGCAAGGCACTAACACTGCCAGGGTTAGGGGTTCCATTCCCTGTGTAGCTCAACGGGTAGAGCAAGGCACTAACACTGCCAGGGTTAGGGGTTCCATTCCCTGTGTAGCTCAACGGGTAGAGCAAGGCACTAACACTGCCAGGGTTAGGGGTTCCATTCCCTATGTAGCTCAACGGATAGAGCAAGGCACTAACACTGTGTCCCTGTGTCTCTGTGCCTCTGTGTCTCTGTGTCTCTGTCTCTCTGTGTCTCTGTGTCTCTCTGTGTCTCTCTGTGTCCCTGTGTCCCTGTCTCTCTGTGTCTCTGTGTCTCTGTGTCTCTCTGTGTCCCTGTGTCTCTGTGTGTCTGTGTCTCTGTGTCTCTGTGTCTCTGTGTCTCTGTGTCTCTCTGTGTCCCTGTGTCTCTCTGTGTCTCTGTGTGTCTGTGTCTCTGTCTCTCTGTGTCTCTGTATGTCTGTGTCTCTGTGTCTCTGTGTCTCTGTGTCTCTCTGTGTCTCTGTGTCTCTGTGTCTCTGTCTCTCTGTGTCTCTGTCTCTCTGTGTCTCTGTGTCTCTCTGTGTCTCTGTGTCTCTGTGTCTCTGTGTCTCTGTGTCTCTGTGTCTCTGTGTCTCTGTGTCTCTGTCTCTCTGTGTCTCTGTCTCTCTGTGTCTCTGTGTCTCTCTGTGTCTCTGTGTCTCTGTGTCTCTGTGTCTCTGTGTCTCTGTCTCTCTGTCTCTCTGTGTCTCTGTGTCTCTGTCTCTCTGTGTCTCTGTCTCTCTGTGTCTCTGTGTCTCTGTGTCTCTGTGTCTCTGTGTTGAATAAACTAGCCTGGCCTCCAGGTCCCAGGGACGGAAGCCTATAGAACAGATGGAATGAATGAATGAATGAATGAATGAATGGATGAATGAATGAATGAATGAATGAATGAATGAATGAATGAATGAATGAATGAATGAATGAATGAATGAATGAATGAATGAATGAATGAATTAATTAATGAATTTATTCACACACACACACGATACATTTACATGTAATTATCCTCATGTGATACAACAACGTCGCAATTGTGTGCATGTGGCCAGGTCCCCCAAGAAGCTATTTAAAGCTTTTGGAGGAGGAGCCTGAACACAGATATAAACAGAATATAAACAACAAAACAAAACATACAACGTGGGTAGGTTTACACACCTACCTACTAACTGACATACAACAGAGATACATAATACAGACAATTGTATTCCTAAGTTATAATTTTAATTAGAGATATGATTTAAGCAGTTCCTCTTTCAGTGATTTTTTAAACGTTTTAAAGGTTTTAGTCAGATAGAACAGATGGAAATCTATAGAACAAATGGAAGCCTATAGAACAAATGGAAATATATAGAACAAATGAAAATATATAGAATGGATGGAAGCCTATAGAATGGGAACAAACATGCCTGCACGTCCTCCCAGCCTCCATGTTCAGGACTGGTCAGCTGGATTGAACCAGATTGAACCAGTGCACACAGGCAGTGGCTGCTGGCATGTTAATAGGTCTTTCCGTCAAGTCAGGTTTATTTGTATGACCCAATATCATGGTTACTTCGGAGGCCGCCAGATTACACCAGAACGACACCTCCTCAGCCTGACCCGTAGTTAGAGAAGAGAAAAACTCCCACAAATACCTTCATAGATGGGGGGAAGAGGAGGAAACACCCCCCCCCCATCCAGGATGGTCAGGCTCCAGTGGACAACCAATGATTGGCTGAGAATTTACGTCATGGTCAGCCCATGGTTACTTCCTGTAGCGCCACGGGTCCAGCTCTCTAGTCTTCCGACAAATACTGGAACAGACTCATTTTCTTCTTTTTACATATCCCATCCCACAATGCAAAGCGTTCCACACCCCCAGGGGTGCAGTGCTGGGCATACGCGGTCAAACGACGTTTGGGCTTCGTCACTGAGGCCGAAGTGCACGCATCCTATTATTATGCAAAGTCTAGGTGGTAAGTGCCGGCCGGCCACACAAAAATGACTCGTCACCGGCACTTATCACCTAGACTTTGCATAATAATAGGATTACCCACAACCAAATACAAGCCCTGTAGGTGGGGGGTTGCTTGATCTCTCGACTGGAAGGATGAGACAAGGTGTATCATCTGTTCTGTGCGCAACCGAGGGAACATGTATGCGCGTGCGCGGGCGTTTGGCCTTCGCCCATATTACGACTGCACCCCTGCACACCTCATTAAAAAGCCATTCTCAAGGCCGTGGCCGAGTACAGTATGAAGCATGCAGTGTTGGAGGAGCTGCCTTCACTCTACAGAGGCTCGAAGGTCCACCCAGAGAACACTGAAGGTCTACCCAGAGAGAGAACACTGAAGGTCTACCCAGAGAACACTGAAGGTCTACCCAGAGAACACTGAAGGTCTACCCAGAGAGAGAACACTGAAGGTCTACCCAGAGAACACTGAAGGTCCACCCAGAGAACACTGAAGGTCTACCCAGAGAGAGAACACTGAAGGTCTACCCAGAGAACACTGAAGGTCCACCCAGAGAACACTGAAGGTCTACCCAGAGAACACTGAAGGTCTACCCAGAGAACACTGAAGGTCTACCCAGAGAACACTGAAGGTCTACCCAGAGAGAGAACACTGAAGGTCTACCCAGAGAACACTGAAGGTCTACCCAGAGAACACTGAAGGTCTACCCAGAGAGAGAACACTGAAGGTCTACCCAGAGAACACTGAAGGTCTACCCAGAGAACACTGAAGGTCCACCCAGAGAACACTGAAGGTCTACCCAGAGAGAGAACACTGAAGGTCTACCCAGAGAGAGAACACTGAAGGTCTACATAGAGAACACTGAAGGTCTACCCAGAGAACAGTGAAGGTCTACCCAGAGAGAGAACACTGAAGGTCCACCCAGAGAACACGGTCGTCCCGAGAGTGTGTGGCTTTTTCCCAATCCAACAGTGCAAAAATGCGGAAGCATTCGTCACCGCACGCCACTACGGTAAAGCGCCTTTCTTTTCAGGCCCGCTTTGGGAGCTGTCGCGCGGAAATAGGCTGTCTATTGCCATTCTCTTTGACAAACTCTAACCTTAACCAGCTCCTTAACAGCGCCTAAACTTAACCGTTCTAACCTTAACCAACTCCGAAACAATGGATAACCTTAACCTTAACCTTAACCATGCCTAACCTTAACCATAGAAAGAATATTGCCATTCTCTTTGACAAACTCTAACCTTAACCAGCTCCTTAACAGCGCCTAAACTTAACCGTTCTAACCTTAACCACTCCGAAACAATGCCTAACCTTAACCTTAACCTTAACCATGCCTAACCTTAACCGGCGAAAGAATACACGTTAAAAAAAAATCGCGTTAAAAAAAATATATTTGACGGGATTCAAACTCACCAGCAACTAGCTGTAGGATCCACAGCCATGGCGTCTTGCCAATTGAGCTATTTCTGGATACTGAATTTGGGGCGGTGACTTATATATATTGTTAAGGCGGGATCTCATGCGCATGCGCGAGCACCTCGCGAGCACGCCGGCGCACGCACGCACCTGAGCGAGCACGCCGCCGCTGGGCGCTGCGTGAAGGAAAATGAAAGGCGCATTACCGCAGCCACTACGGTACCTCCGATGACGAATGCGGAAGCATTTTTGCACTGTTGGATTTGGAAAAAGCAAAAGGCGTCCCGCGTGGCGAGCAGCAGCGAGGAAGACCTTCAACGCCGCGCCTGGCCTTCAGCCGAGCTATGGAAGAATGATTGCGCCTTGTCCCGAAGCTTGCGTTCTTAAAGTGTAAACTCCTCTTGCAGTATAGGTTGGAACCACAGGTGGCTCTGCTGTATGAGGAGGATAACGTCCTGACGCAGCCTGTTCTCCGGTATCACCGGGGGGCGCTGGGTTTTACCCGTCTTCTGACTCTAAATGTAGACAGAAGAAACAGACGCTGTCTGAAGCTCCACTCTGCAGCCTTCACACACAAAACACTCTCAGTTGCGTATGGAAAAACCTAACCCTTTCACTGCCACACTACAGAAGGTTAACCCTTTACTAGCACACTACCGACGGTTAACCTTCTGTAGTGTGGCAGTGAAAGGGTTAACCTGCTGTTGTTTGGCAGTGAACGGGTTAACCTACTGCAGCGTCTGTTGATTTTTTTTTTTAAATCAGCTAAAAACATTACTGTTTAAACAGGCCTTTGGGTAATGTTTGAGCTTCTCCTCCGGGTATAAAATATGTCTTTTGTTTTTGTTTTGTTTTGTTTTCTTTCTCTGTGATGCATTGTGTTTTTGTTCTGTCTCTTATCTCTTGAATGGTTCTTGCTTTTTATTTTTATATTTTATATTGTATTTAATTTCTGCTGTATGTAAAGCACTTTGTGAGTTGTCTGTGTGAAAAGTGCTATATAAATAAACTTTACTTACTTACTTACTTACTTACTTACTTACTTACTTACTTACTTACTTACTTACTTACTTACTTACTTACTTACTTACTTACTTACTTACTTACTTACTTACTTACTTACTTACTTACTTACTTACTGTGTATTGTCGCAGTGAAAGGGTTAACCATTTGGTAGTGCGGCAGTGAAAGGGATACAATGGGTTGACTTGTTTGTTTTCCCCCAGACAGTGAAGCTAATAGACATAGTCCTCCCCGAGGTCACTGCCGACCCTAAGACAAGGCATGGATAAAGAGCAAGGCTATATGTGGCTATTCAAATGGAAAGGTAACCTATAGCATAGTGCAGGGAGGGGCAACTGGCGGCCCGCGGGCCGCATGCGGCCCTCACCGACGTTTCATGTATTCGACTAAGAAGAGTTGGCAGTCGACTATGGCTCCTTTCGATCGATTAGTCGACTATTTGATTAATAGGGGTCAGCCCTAGTGTGGACATATGAAACGCTGTTGAAAGTGCCGTGCAGCAATATGGGGGTTTTGATAAACTGTCGGCTGTTGTTACCGATGGAGCACCGGCAATGAAAGGAAAACGCACAGGATTCGCTGGGCTTCTAAGGCAGAGTGGCGTTGAGTGTCCAATGCTGCACTGCATTATACATCAGGTAAGTTCGCTAACATAATTTCCATCTATTGTGGGTCACTAATAATGACCAATGCGAATAGAGTGTAGTCAAATTATATGCGAGAGTCGTTAAATCGTTTTTCTTTTTTTTTTATCTGATATAGGAGGCTCTCTGTGCCAAGAAGCTTGACTATACAGCCATGTTATGGATTTGGTTACCAAGGTTACCAATCTAATTCGTGGAGGCAACAGGTCACTAAACCATAGAAAGTTTGTCTCCTTTTTGGAAGAGATGGACACTGATTATGGCGACTTGCAGCTACACACAGAAATCCGATGGCTGAGCCGTCGGAAAGTACAGGAGCGACAATGAAACACTGGAAATGCAATTCAATGATCGGTTTGAAGATTTCAACGGCATGCAGTCACGGATAGCGCTGTTTGCCGGCCCCCTCACCGCTACGGTGTCAGAGCAGCCCCCACCGTTGCAGCTTGAACTGTGCGAGCTACAGTCAGATCCTTTTTTTCAAGCAAAGAGAAATGAGAGGGGAATTTCATTTTGGAAACTGCTACCTGAGCCCCGCTTCCCACTCCTCAGGGACTTTGCCCTCTCTATGGCCAGTATGTTTGGGATCACATACATATGCGAGAGCAATTTCTTAAACATGAAGCACATCAAGTCAAAGGAGAGAAACAGGCTGTCGGATGAAACATTATTTCATCTGATGCAGATTGCATGCACAAACATTGAAGTTGACATTCCTGCTATTGTGCGCCAACAAGAGAGACCACAAGTGTCTCATTAAAGACAGGGGGGGAGGAGATGATGAAGAGGTGTAGAGGGGGGGGGAAGGAGATGATGAAGAGGTGTAGAGAGGGGGGAAGAGATGATGAAGAGGTGTAGAGATGGGGGGGGGGGGTGATGGAGAGGTGTAGAGAGGGGACCATTATTATTATTATTATTATTATTATTATTATTATTATTATTATTATTATTATTATTATTATTATTATTATTATTATTATTATTATTATTATTATTATTATTATTATAACCATTATTGACCCACTGTGGGGCGAGGGTGAATGTCATGCCAGTTTGATAAAGGGTCAATGGGAGGCATGTAGTATTGCACTTTACTTTACTTGCACTTTACTTGTTTACTTTTGTAGTGTTCAGATAACACTAATAACACAAAGACAAAGCAGCATTCCTGCTGCATTTCACTACAACAGTAAATCAAAAGTGCAATAATAAATGATTTTGTTAAATGTATACACTTTTATCCTGCTACTAAACAAAACATTCCTGAGTGCTTCATATCCATAACATGCATTTCAGTGTTATAATGTTTTGTTTAGTAGCAGGATAAAAGTTTATACATTTAACAAAATCATTTATTATTGCACTTTTGATTTACTGTGAAATGCAGCAGGAATGCTGCTTTGTGTTTGTTGAGCAGTGGGCTTTAAGTTCATACATTTATTTTATTAGAAGCCTTAATTATAATTGATCATTTTTGTATATATTTGGGGTTACACAGCAATACTTTTAAATTCAGCTGTTTATAAATTCATAAAGTTGAAATTGCATTACTAACTGCATTTGAAATGGAATAAAAACAAAGTTACAACAAATTATAATTGTTTATATACCTTGTGACTATTAGGGCTATTTGAGTGATGGGGTACTACTGCCGATAAACAATGCGG
>NW_028169178.1:0-20000 GCF_963971535.1 Notolepis coatsorum | reverse complement strand
CTGTCCTGACTGTGATGGTTTCAGCTGTCTGTCCTGACTGTGGTGGTTTCAGCTGTCCTGACTGTGATGGTTTCAGCTGTCTGTCCTGACTGTGATGGTTTCAGCTGTCTGTCCTGACTGTGATGGTTTCAGCTGTCTGTCCTGACTGTGGTGGTTTCAGCTGTCCTGACTGTGGTGGTTTCATCTGTCCTGACTGTGGTGGTTTCAGCTGTCTGTCCTGACTGTGGTGGTTTCAGCTGTCTGTCCTGACTGTGATGGTTTCAGCTGTCTGTCCTGACTGTGATGGTTTCAGCTGTCTGTCCTGACTGTGATGGTTTCAGCTGTCTGTCCTGACTGTGATGGTTTCAGCTGTCTGTCCTGACTGTGATGGTTTCAGCTGTCTGTCATGACTGTGATGGTTTCAGCTGTGTGTCCTGACTGTGGTGGTTTCAGCTGTCCTGACTGTGATGGTTTCAGCTGTCTGTCCTGACTGTGATGGTTTCAGCTGTCTGTCCTGACTGTGATGGTTTCAGCTGTCTGTCCTGACTGTGATGGTTTCAGCTGTCTTGACTGTGGTGGTTTCAGCTGTCTGTCCTGACTGTGATGGTTTCAGCTGTGTGTCCTGACTGTGGTGGTTTCAGCTGTCCTGACTGTGATGGTTTCAGCTGTCTGTCCTGACTGTGATGGTTTCAGCTGTCTGTCCTGACTGTGATGGTTTCAGCTGTCTGTCCTGACTGTGGTGGTTTCAGCTGTCTGTCCTGACTGTGATGGTTTCAGCTGTCTGTCCTGACTGTGATGGTTTCAGCTGTCTGTCCTGACTGTGATGGTTTCAGCTGTCCTGACTGTGATGGTTTCAGCTGTCTGTCCTGTCTGTGGTGGTTTCAGCTGTCTGTCCTGACTGTGATGGTTTCAGCTGTCTGTCCTGTCTGTGGTGGTTTCAGCTGTCTGTCCTGACTGTGATGGTTTCAGCTGTCTGTCCTGACTGTGATGGTTTCATCTGTCCTGACTGTGATGGGTTCAGCTGTCCTGACTGTGGTGGTTTCATCTGTCCTGACTGTGATGGTTTCAGCTGTCCTGTCTGTGGTGGTTTCAGCTGTCTGTCCTGACTGTGATGGTTTCAGCTGTCCTGACTGTGATGGTTTCAGCTGTCTGTCCTGACTGTGATGGTTTCAGCTGTCCTGACTGTGATGGTTTCAGCTGTCCTGTCTGTGGTGGTTTCAGCTGTCTGTCCTGACTGTGATGGTTTCAGCTGTCTGTCCTGTCTGTGGTGGTTTCAGCTGTCTGTCCTGACTGTGATGGTTTCAGCTGTCTGTCCTGACTGTGATGGTTCAGCTGTCTGTCCTGACTGTGGTGGTTTCAGCTGTCTGTCCTGACTGTGATGGTTTCAGCTGTCTGTCCTGACTGTGATGGTTTCAGCTGTCTGTCCTGACTGTGATGGTTTCATCTGTCCTGACTGTGATGGTTTCAGCTGTCTGTCCTGACTGTGGTGGTTTCAGCTGTCCTGACTGTGATGGTTTCAGCTGTCTGTCCTGACTGTGACTGTGGTGGTTTCAGCTGTCTGTCCTGACTGTGATGGTTTCAGCTGTCTGTCCTGACTGTGGTGGTTTCAGCTGTCTGTCCTGACTGTGATGGTTTCAGCTGTCTGTCCTGACTGTGGTGGTTTCAGCTGTCTGTCCTGACTGTGATGGTTTCAGCTGTCTGTCCTGACTGTGATGGTGTCAGCTGTCTGTCCTGACTGTGGTGGTTTCAGCTGTCTGTCCTGACTGTGATGGTTTCAGCTGTCTGTCCTGACTGTGGTGGTTTCAGCTGTCTGTCCTGACTGTGATGGTTTCAGCTGTCTGTCCTGACTGTGATGGTTTCAGCTGTCTGTCCTGACTGTGGTGGTTTCATCTGTCCTGACTGTGATGGTTTCAGCTGTCTGTCCTGACTGTGGTGGTTTCAGCTGTCTGTCCTGACTGTGGTGGTTTCATCTGTCCTGACTCTGATGGTTTCAGCTGTCCTAACTGTGATGGTTTCGTAGTTCGTTCTACCACCACATGTATATTATACCCACTAGGGCTGAGCCCAAACGTTCAAACGTTCGAACCTTCGTTTGTTACGTTGGCATTCAAATTCTAAATCAACATTAGAATTTTTTATTTTTAATAAAACATTAAAAAATATATTCTATTCATTCTGTTTAAACCAATGGGGTTTTTCTTCACAGTTGCAGATAAAGATTAGGCTACACTAATATTATAGTATTAAAATAAACTGATGAGTTATATTCATTAGAAAGTTGATTTAGTTGGGCTGGGGCTTCTCCCTGGGCTGGGTCTGGGGCTGGAAAGTTGATTTAATAATAATAATAAAAAAAAGACTAATTTAATCAGATTAATCACTTTATTCAAATTGACGATTTAGTTTGAGGATATTTACAAAAAAAAATATGATTTTTTTTAATAAATCTCTTTACATTTTATTTTAAATATATATATATATCTTTTTTTAATTAAAAACGAAGGTTCGAACGTTCGTTCGAAAAACCCTGACGAAGTTCGAATCCCAAAAACAGGCTTCGGGGACAGCCTTAATGCCCACGCTGCCTCAGGACAATTCAGTCATTATTTTACCAACAGGCAGCCGCTCTCTCAGCCCTCTCTTCCATCCAGGGGTCCTAGGGTCCACAGTGTTCATGTCCACTAGTCTGACCTGTGGTTGGGTCAGCGTGGCCACATGAGCACCATGCTGTGATCCTCCAGAACAGCGGCGTTCTCCTTTAACACTTTCAGTGCCGGCCATTAACATGGTAAAGCATGGTTAAATGCCAGCACCCACTTCAATGATAGCGTTGTGTACGCATAATCTCTGTCTTAAATTATGTGTCTAATCTGCCCGGCGTTTATCAATGACTTGTTTGCAGTCAACATTGTCGAAACGGATTGTTTTTTAATCGCTTCATTTCCATTTGATAGCATTTTGAAAAGCCGTCGTTTTCAAGGAAAATATAAAGATTCCGTGATAAACGGCATTTACTGGAATATTCTGGCATACACAAACACGTTGTCATTTTCCGGCCTATTTATGAATAGTTTTCAAATAAACGCTAGATTATCGATAGTATATGTGTACTTATGCACGCTATAGAGGCGATCTGAAAAATCGATTCTCTCATTTCCTCATCAGCGATCACAGCCACACACACACACACGCATAGGGAAAACGCTGAGATCAAGTCAAGTCAAGTCAAGAGTTTTATTTGTCACAGCATACAAGTATACAATGAAATGCGGGGGGTCTTGCCCGCAACGATGTGCATAATACAATAGTAATATATAATAGAATCCAATAGAACGACATTGTGCAATAAAACAAGTAAACAAAGTAGGGCGTATCGGTATGTACACAAGTTATTTACAGAGCATGGTAGGACATGCTAGGTCCTGTGGTAGTGCAATACACTGTTAGCTACGGATGAGGCACTGGGTCTTTATGTACACTGCTATACATGCTATATTATACAATCTCAAGTTATACTATACTATTCTTAAAGTGACCTTTCCTTTTGTAAAGTGACCATAAGTGTGAGCGTGTGCAGCATGAGTGTGTGTTTGCTCATGTTAAAGTGGCTGCTAGTGTGTGAGCGTGTACAGTGTGTGTGTCGTGTGTGTGCTCATGTGTGCTTGTGTGTGGAGAGTTCAGTGTTCAAGGCTCTGATGGCCTGGGGGAAGAAGCTGAGCCGAAGTCTCTCTGTCCTAGTTGCTGGTGTTCGCAGGCGTCTGCCTGACCTCAGCAGCTGGAACAGGCTGTTATTGGGGTGGTGAGGGTCTTTCATTATTCTGCAGGCTCTGGATTTGCACCTCTTGTTGTATAGAACCTGCAGGGGTGGTAGTGCAATACCCGTGGTACACTCGGCTCAGAACACAGCCCTGTGGGGACCCGATGCTCAGGGTGATGGTGTTGGAGGTCTGACCCCCACCCTGACCGCCTGGGGCCTTTCACTCAGAAAGTCCAGTATCCAGGCGCTCAGAGCGGAGCTCAGACCCAGCTCGATCAGCTTGTCCACCAGTCTGGTGGGGACTATGGTGTTGAACACTGAGCTGTAGTCAATGAACAACAGTCTCACATAGAGCTGCCGCGGTATTGATGTTTTCCTTACCGCACACATTTGCAAAATATTTCCTACCGCCGCGGTTATTACCGCACGCACACAAAAAAAAAAAGAAAAAAAGGTTGAATGCATTTTTTTTTTTAGTAGTAGTCTACTCTTTATAGCATATAGCCTGCCTCTAGTCTAAATGTCTATCTTTAGAGGATGACTTTGCAGCATGACTATTGTTTGGGATTCGGCAAGCACGCATTAGTTATTGAAAGTGAAACACGGATTCGAAGTTTCCCCTCTGGTCGTGCGCAGTTCACTCGGTGTCGCGGGCAGGGGTGGTTACCCCTAACCCCCCCGACCCTTTCTTATTATTATTACTATAAAGTTACTACTTTATAATAAAGGCATTCGTTTTGTGGCATTAACATTATATAGTTATACATTCAATAACATCAGCGTATTTACCGGACCATTAGCAAGGCAAGCAATACTCTATTCATATCTCAGTTCCTTTCTTTGCTCAGAGCGTGCTGAGTTGTCCCATTCTGCGGTCTGTTAATAAAGTTTTCAATCAGACAAGTGTATAGAACGAATGGCTTTTATTATAACATTCGTTGCAGACAGTAAAATCATTATGTCTCGTTTAGTACTCCTGAAGAGCGATGGTAGTCCACTCCGGCGGAGAGTTAAAGCTAACGTTATTAGCCGTGTTGTGATGAGCTGACATTCAGGACGTAAAAAACGTGTGACGCGTCTCTCTTCTGACCAATCAGTGGTCTGCAATGTTTCACGTGACTTTTCTGGTACCCAATAGGGTCGCTTGGAACCTCGCTAGAGGAGTAGGGTATATCTGCAGAGCCGCAAGCCCAACGAGAGGAGGGTAATTTATTATTATTATTATAAAAAACAGCGGTGACGCGGTATTCAGCCTACTCTGCGGTGGCCGTGATGTAACAGCGATACCGCGGTAATGCGGTAATCGCGGCAGCTCTAGTCTCACATAGCCCCCCTTCTGGCGGTCCAGGTGAGAGAGTGTGCTGTGCAGTACTTGGGAGACCGCATCATCGGTGGACCTGTTTGGCCTGTATGCAAATTGCATAGGGTCCATATCACTGGGGAGGGAGGCACAAATGTGATCCTTGACCAGCCTCTCAAAACATTTCATGGCCACAGAGGTGAGTGCCACCGGTCTGTAGTCATTGAGACCTGTTGGGGAGGATTTCTTTGGTACCGGGATAATGGTAGACATCTTGAAGCAGGCAGGGACCAGATATAGGTGAAAATAGCTCTGATTATCCTAAGACTGGTAAAATAAATTCCTTACCTCAGATCAGATGTTATCCAAAAAGATTATTCCAATTCCTGATCGCCATTCCAAATATCGATCACGCTTATTGATTACAGTGTTGGGTACTGTAAATACATAATCCACTCGTTTTCCGGGCTGGCGAGCACAATGGATTCTTCAGTTGGCCTTGACGGAAAAGTAAAATGAGGAAACTGCCCCCCTCCCCCCCCCCTTTGTCAGTCTAAAGTAATGGGGTGCAGTTACACAGGGAGAGACGATAGGGGGCGGTATCTTCCCAATTGAGCTCAGAGAGACTCTGCAACACTAGCGTAAGGCTCGATTGATGAAATATGAATTCAAATCGTCAATAAAAAAAAATACGACAAACAAACGCTATATAGCGTTGGCGGGCACTCAAAGGTCGACATGAACTAACGACAAAAAGCGTGGCTGGCATCCAAAGTGTTAAGAGCCACCCGGCTGCTCTCTGGAACTTTTCTCTCTGGGAAACGTTCTTCTAACACCCACCTTAGACTGAGTACAGGTACACACACACACACATGCACGCGCGCGCGCACACACACACACAGTGGCACTAGACACTCTCTTCTCTCAGACTTAATTGAAGCGTAGGCACTAGACTGCTGCACTCAGCTCACCTCAGCCATCTTCTCTTTTCCACTGGACGGCGACAAGGAAATGAAAACATTTACAGAACACGCACATGCACACTCACACACACACACACACTCACACAGGCACGCACTCACACACACTCACACACACACACACACACACTCACACACACACACGCACACACACACACACACTCACACACACACACACACACACACACACACACACACACACACACACACACACACACACACACACACACACACACACACACACACACACACACACACACACACACACACACACACCATCTTTCCTTTGTTGGGTCTATTAAGGCTTTTAAATAGATATTGAAATGAATCCAATCAAATCGAAGCGCTGTAATTAACCACATATGCATCGGGCAAAGATGGGGCTAGTTTTGCATAACACGACTGACGATTGCATACCCAAAGTAATTTGCGATTTATTATACTTTATAATTATAGCACATGCATGAGTCTGGTGTCTTTTGAAAGGAAACATTCTGAACTTTCTTCCACAACAAACAAGAATGACTCAGAGAGTCAGAGAGAGAGAGAGTCAGATATTTAATTTGCCATGTATGGACGAATCCACATTGGAATACAGGTACAGAGCAACACTGTGTGTCTACAACTAATTCAATGTCAGGAGCAGAGTAGAAACAGTACAGAAACTAAAAAACACAGACAGTATAAAAGGACAAATGCTAAGGTTAAGATCAACATCCCCTAAAGTGCATATCATAATAAAGTGCATGATGCATAGAGGCACAATTTACAGTAAGAGTGCATATAATCAAAGTGCGTGATGCACAGACACACAGAAACAGCACTTCCACAACCTGACTAATAACACACCAAAATAAAAAATAGGATAATATACAAATCTAGCCCTTGGAGTTATTCAGGCTGCGCACAGCACTGGGGAAGAAGCTCTTAGTGAACCGAGAGGTAGAGCATGTGATAGAGCGCTAGCGTCTGCCCGACGGGAGGGGGACAAAGAGGCCTGCGGCTGGGTGACCAGAGCGGTCGTTCATAATGCCAGAGGCACGGGAGAGCAGCCTGGCACCATAGATCTCTTCTAGAGCTGGCAGACTAACCCCGATTGTCTTGCGTGCGAGACGCACAATTCTGTTCTCAACTGGTTGTCAGATGCCTGTTTTTGAGTCCCAGCTGAGAGGTAGGAGCTGGAGAACATAACGGTTCCATAGCCTGAAGTATTATCTAGTACAGGTCCAAAGTTGATAACAATCCCACGGAAAATGAGTGTTTTACAACTCAGTGTTTTGTACTAGGGATGTCCGATATTATCGGCCTACCGATATTATCGGCCGATATCGGCATTAAAATGTGATATCGGAAAATATCGGTATCGGTTATATATAACATTTTTTTTTTTTTTTTTTTTTTTTTTACATTTCTATAACCTTTATTTATCCAGGCAAGCAAGTAAGAACAAATTCTGATTTTATTTATTGTCAAAAGTATGCATAATGTTGTGTTAATTCCACAACAAGAGATATGTAATGTTAATTACCTGAAATTATAAAAATTTTGGGGGGGGGGGAAACCCTGCATATATCGGTATCGGTTGATATCGGTATCGGAAATTAAGAGTTGGACAATATCGGTATATCGGTATCGGTAAAAAAGCCAATATACAAATGTGATGTTTAAGAGGTTAACTGCTGGTGGTATGGTAGAGCTCTGTAGTGTGTACAGAGCCGAGGAGCGTCTGCTTGGGCGCTGGGAGTGGGGGAAGGTGACACAAGAAGACGGAAGAAGTCCATTGTTTTGACTCGAGCATCGAAATGAATGGCAGCGGACGGCCATTTTGGATAATCATGCCGAATCTTTACTGATACACACATTACAACACTGGTGCAAATACACCTTTTCCTCAGTGAGTGACCGCCATTGTTTTTGGATATGGTCCTGGGTGTTCTTTAGCACACAATGTGAAAAGACACACACACACACACACACACACACACACACACACACACACACACACACACACACACACACACACACACACACACACCTACACACACACACACACACACACACACACACACACACACACACACACACACACACACACACACACACACACACACACACTTTACTTTACTAACTCACTGCCACTTTACTGCCATACTTTTTTGGGATATATACTTTTGGATATTGCAACTACTACAGAAAAACACAAGTTCAAGTTCAACTCAAGTTCAGACCTATGTTACACTATTTAATTAGCACTAAAAGTGAATTTTCTTTATTGTGTCAGAAACCACAGAATGTTATCTTTCAAAAGAGATCAGGCTCATGCATGTGCTATAAGTATAACGTATAGTATTCTGGTTTTCAAAAAAAGTATGCAGTCCTCAAGTTCAAGTAAAAAAAATTGCCACTTTTCTGCCCGCTTGTTAAGAGGTTAGAGGGTTCATGTATATCAATAGTGTGTCCCAGGTGTCTTTTTCTTTTTGTTGAAACTTATCTGTCTTTATGGCGCGTCACCAGCTCTTTGGACTGTCTACCTTTGGACTGTTCGGAGAAATTGGGCAGGTCGGCTTTTTAGGGAAGGGCTCAAGGCTAGAGCCATAAATGTCGTTAACACAGTGGAACTCGATATGATTGCCGTCGCCTAGATGAAACGCCTGAAGGTGATTGTATTTGGAGAATGAAGTGTTTCTGATTCCAAATGTTTGTATAACCTTTGTGGTTCTCAACCTGTTTGGTTTGTGATCCTCAAATACAGAGGGACTCATATTGTGTAAAATCATAGACAACATACGGAACAAGAATCATAGACGACATACGGAACAAGAATCATAGACGACATACGGAACAAGAATCATAGACGACATACTGAACAAGAATCATAGACGACATACGGAACAAGAATCATAGACGACATACTGAACAAGAATCATAGACGACATACGGAACAAGAATCATAGACGACATACTGAACAAGAATCATAGACGACATACGGAACAAGAATCATAGACGACATACTGAACAACAATCATAGACGACATACGGAACAAGAATCATAGACGACATACTGAACAACAATCATAGACGACATACGGAACAAGAATCATAGACGACATACGGAACAAGAATCATAGACGACATACGGAACAAGAATCATAGACGACATACTGAACAACAATCATAGACGACATACGGAACAAGAATCATAGACGACATACTGAACAAGAATCATAGACGACATACTGAACAAGAATCATAGACGATGATCGGCCTACACGTCATCCATTACCGCCAACCAACTGCATGTGTGTGTGTGTTGGTGAATTGGTTTGTGTTTTATTGGTAATGAAGGACATGTATGGCGATTACAGTACATTACATTAAAAACAGGTCACTGGTCTCTTGTGATTTGATCATTATTTGAAGTCTAAAGCCCTCCTTACATTTTTTTATAAAGCAAATAACCTGAAAGGGGGAAACCATTATTTGGTGTGAAAGTTCAGTATGTCGTTTATGATTGTTGTTCAGTATGTCGTTTATGATTGATGAATGTGTTTGTGGGTGAATACTATACAGTAAAATATACGTATATTGTGTGCGTTTGTGCATTTGTGAATGCATTCAAGTCTATAAATGTAAAATGAGGATCGACTTCCAGGCGCCGCTGTGGAGTAGCAGGCAGCAGCCATGTTCTATGTACATAAATTATCCTCAAAAGCATATCACACCTATTATCAATATTTTAATCCTATGTATATGCAATCATCTTGATTCAAACACACATTTAAAGGGTGTGTGTTTTGCGTGCGGGCCCACGGCTGTTGTTCTGTGTCACAGGGAGGGTTTCTGTCTCCGTGTTAAAAAGCTAATAGCATCAAATATTAATGACTCCTCTGCTGTGTCCTGTGTAAATATTGAACAACAGGTTTGTTAGTGGGGTACTCTACTCCTCGACTGTCTCTCTCTCTCCTTCTGTCTCTCTCCTTCTTTTCTCTCTCTCCAATGTCATTACTCTCTCTCTCTCTCTCTCTCTCTCTCTCTCTCTCTCTCTCTCTCTCTCTCTCTCTCTCTCTCTCTCTCTCTCTCTCTCTCTCTCTCTCCTGTCTCTCTCTCTCCTATATCTCTTTTCTCTCCCGTCTATTGTCTTATATCATTTCTGGGTACTTTTTACAGCCCTGCCGGTCGTGCTACGAAATGAAGAACGCTCCAGTTTGTGGTCAGAGTATGTTCTGGCTCTCAGAGCTGCTGTAGCACGGTGACCTAGTTACCTATGACCTCTGACCCATCCAGAACAGGGTCATGGAGGATTACTTCATCCTGAATAAAAATCCACCTCATGGCAATAGATGCACACTGCAAAAAGGACACGTCACAGTCCTTAATATGACGGTAGCACGTTGGCAGAGAAGGATGGAAACTGTCAAAACAGGCGTCACTTTGTCGAAATCTGGAATGGAATACTATTTTACAAATTAGGGATGCCCCGGTCACGTTTTTTTGCCACCGATACCGATCACCGATCGTCTATGAGCCATATCGGCTGATACACTGCTGATACCGATCTTTAATTTTTTTTTTTTATTATTATCAATTTTACATTTAAATTTTTTTTCAACAACAACCAACAACACAATATCAACATCAACAGTAACAACAATAATGACAAAACAATAAGAAATAAGAAATACTAAGGCTATCAAAGTTAACACGGTAATAACGTGTTAACGCCCGATTCTATTAACGCCACAATTTTTTTTAACTCACGATTAACTTTTAAGAATTTATATTTTTTAATTTTTGTTAACTTTTTTTTTTTTTTTTTTTTTTTTACTAGACTTCACTCAGGTGTATTATTGATGCTCTCATTGATACTATGTTTGTTTCTGAAGTGTGTGTGTGTGTGTGTGTGTGTGTGTGTGTGTGTGTGTGTGTGTGTGTGTGTGTGTGTGTGTGTGTGTGTGTGTGTGTGTGTGTGTGTGTGTGTGTGTGTGTGTGTGTGTGTGTGTGTGTGTGTTTGTGTGCGTGTGTGTGTGTGTGTGTGTGTGTGTGTGTGAGAGAGATACAGTAGAGAGAGAGAGAGAGGGGATGAGAGAGATGAGGAAGGGGCAAGAGAGAAAGAGAGCTGGGAGAGTGTGTGTGAGAGAGAGAGAGGGGGAGGGTGTGATTACTCAGCCCTTGTGTGGGTGAATGTAACAAGTTGTTATGGTTTGTAACCGACCCCAATCGCACAACACAAGACAGGTATGATGGTTTGCCAAGAAACAGATATTTATTGAGAGACAGGGAAAAAGGGCACTGTCCCTTTAAGGGAGAACACAAATACAGGAATATAAGAAGAGGGGAAAAACTAGGTGCCTTTAAGAGGCGGGCAGGAAAAGGGAACACTAAGGGAAGGTTAATGAACGCTAGGGGAAAGTTAAAGGAACACTAGGGGAAGGTTAAAGGAACAGAGGAACTAGAGACTAGGAGATGTCGGGACAAGGAGAGCTAGGGAACAGGAGAACTGGGGACTAGGAGAACTAGGGACAAGGAACTAGGTGGAACTAGAAGGGGAGAACTTGGGACCAGGAACTAGGTGGAACTAGAAAGGGGAGAACTAGGGAACAGAGGGGACTGAGGCCCGCGGAGGCGGGCTGGGGAACAGGGAGGAACTGGGGACTGGTGGGAAAACATCTGGGCCGCTCTGCAGAACAGAGGAGAGGGTTAATATTCAAAAGGGAACAAACAGAGCAGATGCAGAACAGTCCAAATAAACAAGGTAACAAGGTAATAATATCTTCGTGTGACAAACACACAGGGGGAGATGTAATGTCCAAAAATACTATCTAAGTGAGAACAAAAACAGAGTGGGAGATGAAATGTCCAAACTACTAACTAAGTGAGAACTAAAGGAGGCAATACGCTGGGTGAGTGACATCACAATCAAAACTCACCCAGGCGTATGCGTAAAGGTACAGGAACACAGCGGGAAGGGGGCAAGGGGCATTACGCTGGGAGAGTGACATCACAATCAAAACTCACCCAGGCGTATGCGTAATGGTACAGGAAACGCAGCGGGAAGGGGGCAAGGGGCATTACGCTGGGAGAGTGACATCACAATCAAAACTCACCCAGGCGTATGCGTAATGGTACAGGAAACGCAGCGGGAAGGGGGCAAGGGGCATTACGCTGGGAGAGTGACATCACAATCAAAACTCACCCAGGCGTATGCGTAATGGTACAGGAAACGCAGCGGGAAGGGGGCAAGGGGCATTACGCTGGGTGAGTGACATCACAATCAAAACTCACCCAGGCGTATGCGTAATGGTACAGGGACAGCAGCGGGGCGAGGGCATCGCCACCGGGTGGCTGGCTGTCCGAGCCGAGGAACAGAGTGCTGGAACAGTGGCGGTGGCGAGGGTGTCGTCCACCGGGTAGCCGACTGTCGGAGCCGAGGAACAGAGTGCTGGAACAGTGGCGGTGGCGAGGGTGTCGTCCACCGGGTAGCCGCTGTCGGAGCCGAGGAACAGAGGGCTGGAACAGTGGCGGTGGCGAGGGTGTCGTCCACCGGGTAGCCGCTGTCGGAGCCGAGGAACAGAGTGCTGGAACAGTGGCGGTGGCGAGGGTGTCGTCCACCGGGTAGCCGCTGTCGGAGCCGAGGAACAGAGTGCTGGAACAGTGGCGGTGGCGAGGGTGTCGTCCACCGGGTAGCCGCTGTCGGAGCCGAGGAACAGAGGGCTGGAACAGCGGCGGTGGCGAGGGTGTCGTCCACCGGGTAGCCGCTGTCGGAGCCGAGGAACAGAGTGGCGCGCCACACCTTGGTGTGCGCGTCGGAACCGAGAGACGCATCGGGGTGCGTCTGCGAGGAGGAGTGTGCCAAGCACAAGGATCTTTGGAAGATGCGCGTTGCGCGCTGGAGACTGGAGAGCGTGCCAAGCCCTTGAAGATGCGCGTTGCGCGCTGGAGACTGGAGAGCGTGCCAAGCCCTTGAAGATGCGCGTTGCGCGCTGGAGACTGGAGAGCGTGCCAAGCCCTTGAAGATGCGCGTTGCGCGCTGGTGACTGGAGAGCGTGCCAAGCCCTTGCAGATGCGCGTTGCGCGCTGGTGACTGGAGAGCATGCCAAGCCCGAGGGTCCGGAAGATGCGCGTTGGTCTAGATGTGCGTCAGGACGAACAGCTGCGCTGGGGTCTGCAGTGGAACGCTGGGGTGCCTCCCGTGGAAGTTACAGGGAGCGCAGAACAGTCTCCTCCACAGGCTACGGCGACAGCAGACGAAGGCTGGAGCAAAACATCTCAAGGCTGGAGAAATCCATATACAGCATTGGTAGACCAGGGGATCTCCCGAAAAAGTCTAGATGTTAGAGAATATGACTCAGCATGAATACAACACGACCCCACGCCGAAACGAGGGGAAGAGCCCTGGTATTTAAAGCCCACAGGGGAACTAATTAGCCTGCCACCACAGGTGCGAGAGGTAATTGATAATAGTCCAGGTGTGGCCACTGAGAGTAAACGAGAGTAAAGAACGAGAGGGTGGGGGCTAGAGAGAGTGAGTGAGAAGGGAATTTCTAACAGTAGGCTTAAAGAAAACAGAGAAAGTTGGTGAGCAGCGGACAAAACCTCACAGTACCCCCCCCTCAACGGGAGCCACCTGGCGACCCAAAACAAATACAGACAGAGTGGCAGGGGGCAAAACAAGACAAAAACAAAGGCACTGGCCAAGCCAGCAGGGGAAGAACCACAAGAGTGGGGCTAGCAAAAGAAACAGGGTCGCCGAGGGGTAACTGGAGGAACTGGCCTAGAGGAAACCGGGCCTAGAGGAACCGGATCAGGAGGAACTGGGTCCAGAGAACTAGTCTAGAGGAACTGGTCTAGAGAACTGGCCTAGAGAACCGGTCTAGAGAACTGGTTAAGAGGAACTGAGGGGCAAGCAGGGTAGCTAAGGGGTAACCATGGTAGCACCGGGAAAGGGCTAGCAGAGGGAAAGTTAGCTGCCAGGGCACTGATAGCTACAGGGCCTATGCTAGCTGCACTGCTACATCAACACAGAGGCTGTGCAAGCTGCCGAGCTAGGCTAGCAGAGGGAAAGGGTAGCTGCCAGGGCACTGATAGCTACAGGGCCTATGCTAGCTGTACTGCTACATCAACATAGAGGCTGCGCTAGCTGCCGAGCTAGGCTAGCAGGGGGAAAGGGTAGCCGCCAAGGCACTGATAGCTACAGGGCCTATGCCAGCTGTACTGCTACATTAACATAGAGGCTGCGCTAGCTGCCGGAGCTAGGCTGGCAGACAGGGCTGGACCAGCATGAGAGAACAAGCTAGCTGGAAGGACAGTCCTAGCTGTGTGAGATAAACTGACCTTGCTAGCTGAAAGGGCAGTCCTAGCAGTGGGAATACTGACCTTGCCAGCTGAAAGGGCAGTCCTAGCAGTGGGATAAACTGACCTTGCTAGCTGAAAAGGCAGTCCTAGCAGTGGGAGCAAACTGACCATGCTAGCTGAAGGGGCAGTCCTAGCAGTGGGAGAGAAACTGACCTTGCTAGCTGAAAGGGCAGTCCTAGCAGTGGGAGATAAACTGACCTTGCTAGCTGAAAGGGCAGTCCTAGCAGTGGGGATAAACTGACCATGCTAGCTGAAAGGGCAGTCCTAGCAGTGGGGAAACTGACCTTGCTAGCTGAAAGGGCAGTCCTAGCAGTGGGGAAACTACACAAAAAAGTGGAGGCCATGCAGAGGGACCGGGTAGCTGCTTGGGCCTGGCTAGCTACAGGGCCTATGCCAGCAGCAAGGGCTGCATAAACATAGAGGCTGTGCTAGCAGCCGGGGCAAGGCTAGCAGACAGGGGCCATGCTGGTAGTAGAGGCCCAACAAGCTGCAGGGGGGTCAAACAGGGCTAACAGGGAAGCCAACAGGGCTAACAGGGGAGCTAACAGGCTAACAGGGGAGCTAAACTGGGCTAACAGGGAAGCCAACAGGGCTAACAGGGGAGCTAACAGGGGAGCTAGAGGGGAACTAGAGGGAACAAGAAAAAAAAGGCAAACTCAACATACACCGTCTGTGCTGGCTGGGGTCGTCGATTTGGTGGGGTCGTACTGTTATGGTTTGTAACCGACCCCAATCGCACAACACAAGACAGGTATGATGGTTTGCCAAGAAACAGATATTTATTGAGAGAGGGAAAAAGGGCACTGTCCCTTTAAGGGAGAACACAAATACAGGAATATAAGAAGAGGGGAAAAACTAGGTGCCTTTAAGAGGCGGGCAGGAAAAGGGAACACTAAGGGAAGGTTAATGAACGCTAGGGGAAAGTTAAAGGAACACTAGGGGAAGGTTAAAGGAACAGAGGAACTAGAGACTAGGAGATGTCGGGACAAGGAGAGCTAGGGAACAGGAGAACTGGGGACTAGGAGAACTAGGGACAAGGAACTAGGTGGAACTAGAAGGGGAGAACTTGGGACCAGGAACTAGGTGGAACTAGAAAGGGGAGAACTAGGGAACAGAGGGGACTGAGGCCCGCGGAGGCGGGCTGGGGAACAGGGAGGAACTGGGGACTGGTGGGAAAACATCTGGGCCGCTCTGCAGAACAGAGGAGAGGGTTAATATTCAAAAGGGAACAAACAGAGCAGATGCAGAACAGTCCAAATAAACAAGGTAACAAGGTAATAATATCTTCGTGTGACAAACACACAGGGGGAGATGTAATGTCCAAAAATACTATCTAAGTGAGAACAAAAACAGAGTGGGAGATGAAATGTCCAAACTACTAACTAAGTGAGAACTAAAGGAGGCAATACGCTGGGTGAGTGACATCACAATCAAAACTCACCCAGGCGTATGCGTAAAGGTACAGGAACACAGCGGGAAGGGGGCAAGGGGCATTACGCTGGGAGAGTGACATCACAATCAAAACTCACCCAGGCGTATGCGTAATGGTACAGGAAACGCAGCGGGAAGGGGGCAAGGGGCATTACGCTGGGAGAGTGACATCACAATCAAAACTCACCCAGGCGTATGCGTAATGGTACAGGAAACGCAGCGGGAAGGGGGCAAGGGGCATTACGCTGGGAGAGTGACATCACAATCAAAACTCACCCAGGCGTATGTGTAATGGTACAGGAAACGCAGCGGGAAGGGGGCAAGGGGCATTACGCTGGGTGAGTGACATCACAATCAAAACTCACCCAGGCGTATGCGTAATGGTACAGGGACAGCAGCGGGGCGAGGGCATCGCCACCGGGTGGCTGGCTGTCCGAGCCGAGGAACAGAGTGCTGGAACAGTGGCGGTGGCGAGGGTGTCGTCCACCGGGTAGCCGACTGTCGGAGCCGAGGAACAGAGTGCTGGAACAGTGGCGGTGGCGAGGGTGTCGTCCACCGGGTAGCCGCTGTCGGAGCCGAGGAACAGAGGGCTGGAACAGTGGCGGTGGCGAGGGTGTCGTCCACCGGGTAGCCGCTGTCGGAGCCGAGGAACAGAGTGCTGGAACAGTGGCGGTGGCGAGGGTGTCGTCCACCGGGTAGCCGCTGTCGGAGCCGAGGAACAGAGTGCTGGAACAGTGGCGGTGGCGAGGGTGTCGTCCACCGGGTAGCCGCTGTCGGAGCCGAGGAACAGAGGGCTGGAACAGCGGCGGTGGCGAGGGTGTCGTCCACCGGGTAGCCGCTGTCGGAGCCGAGGAACAGAGTGGCGCGCCACACCTTGGTGTGCGCGTCGGAACCGAGAGACGCATCGGGGTGCGTCTGCGAGGAGGAGTGTGCCAAGCACAAGGATCTTTGGAAGATGCGCGTTGCGCGCTGGAGACTGGAGAGCGTGCCAAGCCCTTGAAGATGCGCGTTGCGCGCTGGAGACTGGAGAGCGTGCCAAGCCCTTGAAGATGCGCGTTGCGCGCTGGAGACTGGAGAGCGTGCCAAGCCCTTGAAGATGCGCGTTGCGCGCTGGTGACTGGAGAGCGTGCCAAGCCCTTGCAGATGCGCGTTGCGCGCTGGTGACTGGAGAGCGTGCCAAGCCCGAGGGTCCGGAAGATGCGCGTTGGTCTAGATGTGCGTCAGGACGAACAGCTGCGCTGGGGTCTGCAGTGGAACGCTGGGGTGCCTCCCGTGGAAGTTACAGGGAGCACAGAACAGTCTCCTCCACAGGCTACGGCGACAGCAGACGAAGGCTGGAGCAAAACATCTCAAGGCTGGAGAAATCCATATACAGCATTGGTAGACCAGGGGATCTCCCGAAAAAGTCTAGATGTTAGAGAATATGACTCAGCATGAATACAACACGACCCCACGCCGAAACGAGGGGAAGAGCCCTGGTATTTAAAGCCCACAGGGGAACTAATTAGCCTGCCACCACAGGTGCGAGAGGTAATTGATAATAGTCCAGGTGTGGCCACTGAGAGTAAACGAGAGTAAAGAACGAGAGGGTGGGGGCTAGAGAGAGTGAGTGAGAAGGGAATTTCTAACAGTAGGCTTAAAGAAAACAGAGAAAGTTGGTGAGCAGCGGACAAAACCTCACACAAGTTCCTAACGTTTTCTTCCCCCTATTATTTCATGCACAATTTATTCATTGTTTTAAATTATTATTTTCTTTTAAGTTATTTTGTGCATCACTCTGTTTTGAATTAGATGCAATTAGTTGACTCTCATGTTGATAAGAGTAAAACTTGGAACTTGAAAAAGATCTGTTTAAGGTAGATAAAAAAATCATTTAATTTTTTTTGATTAATTTGCGATTAATAGCGAGTTAACTATGGACAATCATGCGATTAATCAGATTAAATATTTTAATCGATTGACAGCACTAATAAATACAGATCTAAACTTAACTAACAAATTCAAAACGTTTTTGGTTTTGTTATAGAAGCTGGCGCCTGGCAGTATTATACTGTAGGTCTAACACAGGCATTCTCAAAGTCCGGACTCTGGTCCAGATCCGGACCGAACCACAACTGTCTCTGGACTCCGAGCAAATTATACTTTTTTCATCTGTATTATTATCTGTATTATCTGCGAGACATCGCCACAAATGCAACAAGTCAAAATTCTCTGCTCTCTCTCTCTCTACTGCAAGCAGCGTCTCTGCATGTGACTGCACTGTTTGTGTGTGTGTGTGTGTGTGTGTCAACTCGGCTTTGGTCCAATCACATTCCCCCACCCACAGTCTGCGAATCAGAGGCAGAGTAGGGCGGGTCTTTACGGCATGCTAGTTGTGCCTTTCAGTGACCAGCTGGGAGAGTGTAGCGCGGCTGAGAGAGTACTCGTCTCAACTACACTTAATGGCTGGTCGTCCAGCCCTATGAATTTCATGACTTTTCTTGTGATCGCTTAGCCTTCTGACTATCACAGTTATACGCACGGATGCTCTCTAAAGTGGTTTGCATTAGCGGTCGGTTTGTATTATCTTTTTCCCCCTCCTTTTTCCGTTTTTCTCCCCTCCCAATGTTAGTCGTTATGCCAATTCCCAATCCCCTACCTGGTCGTTGCGCAGTCTACCCCCTACAGTCGGTCTGGGAGGGCGGAGACTATCACAATATGCTTCCTCCGACACATGTGTACCCAGCCCACCGCTTCTTTTCACCTGGCAGCGCGGACTCTCACTGGGAGAGTGTAACGTGTGGAAGGTCACACTACCTCTCCCAGATCCTTCCCTTGCTGTGCAGGCGCCCCGACCGAACTGTAGGAGTCGCTGTTTACAACAACCAGGACCCACCCTCGCCGGGTTTCCCACCCGCTGACACTGCCAATGGTGTCAGCACGGACGACCGACCAAGCCGGAGGCACCACAGCTGGATTCGATCCCACTGTCTCTGCGGTGGTAGACAGACGCTTAGTCCGCTGTGCTACCCGGCCGCCGTCGTTTTGGTTCTTAACCTGCTTTTTTCTTTTTACTCCACGCCGTCCGCTGTAAGCTTAACGAACTATCCATGCTCCTCTGGGTGATCCTCAAGGGGGGACTTCAAGTGTCTTATTAAATTTGTTGTGTTGAAACATTTTACATTGCTTCCCCCACAAGGTATTTTATCCTGGCATACATTGCAGATCTGTCTCAGACACTTTGTAATAGTTCCACACCACCGACATCATGTTTTAGGTTACTTAACATGCGACAATGACACCAACTCCACTGAGAATTGGTCGTGTCATCGATCGGTTTTCGCAATCGGCGAAAAAAGAAAGCATTATCGGAATTCCCCAATCTCATATTTATACTCAATATCGGCCGATACCGATCGCTGGCCGATCGATCGGGGCATCCCTAATACAAATGACACAGGGGAGGAAACACAATGTAAAAAAGAACATAGAAAACAGCTATACGTTCTGCCTAATTATACATAATTATCAAGTCATTATCAACCGGACGCTCAAATACCTGCAGGCCTGGTGTTTGGTAAACATGTATTGTATTCGAGATGACTGACAGCTTGTAGCTTGTGTGTTGTTCTGTGAGGATAGATGACTGACAGCTTGTAGCTTGTGTGTTGTTCTGTGAAGATAGATGACTGACAGCTTGTAGCTTGTGTGTTGTTCTGTGAGGATAGATGACTGACAGCTTGTAGCTTGTGTGTTGTTCTGTGATGATAGATGAGCTGACAGCTTGTAGCTTGTGTGTTGTTCTGTGAGGATAGATGAGCTGACAGCTTGTAGCTTGTGTGTGTTGTTCTGTGAGGATAGATGACTGACAGCTTGTAGCTTGTGTGTTGTTCTGTGAGGATAGATGAGCTGACAGCTTGTAGCTTGTGTGTTGTTCTGTGAGGATAGATGAGCTGACAGCTTGTAGCTTGTGTGTTGTTCTGTGATGATGGATGAGCTGACAGCTTGTAGCTTGTGTGTTGTTCTGTGAGGATAGATGAGCTGACAGCTTGTAGCTTGTGTGTTGTTCTGTGAGGATAGATGAGCTGACAGCTTGTAGCTTGTGTGTTGTTCTGTGATGATAGATGACTGACAGCTTGTAGCCTGTGTGTTGTTCTGTGAGGATAGATGAGCTGACAGCTTGTAGCTTGTGTGTTGTTCTGTGAGGATAGATGAGCTGAC
>NW_028169179.1:0-2000 GCF_963971535.1 Notolepis coatsorum | reverse complement strand
TAACGTACCATCTTTAGATAATAAAGCACTCAGCCTGCCCTCTACTGTCTTTAACTATGAGTGAACACAATACTCCAACTTACCATCTTTAGATAATAAAGTACTCAGCCTCTATCTACTGTCTTTAACTATGAGTGAACACAACACTCTTACCTTACCATCTTTAGATAATAAAGTTTGAAAACATTATTCCATTGAAAACTTAAAACAGAGACCTCAGACAGATGACTTGACAGGACCATTTTATTAAACTAAATATTCAAATCTAGGTATTGAAGTTGCCCTTTTGGAACTCGATTGGATGCTTTAGCGCATGAATGCGCACAGAGCTGGCAGCCTAGCCTAGTTACGTCAGCAGACTACATGGCAGGTGGCCAGCGCACATAGATCATGGAGGGAGAGAGTCCAAAAATAATAAAATGTTGGAATCAAGTATTGTGTTGTTGACAACAAGAACAGTGTTGTCAGTGACACGACCACCACAACACCCAAAGTAATCTGTCACGGGAGGCGACAGTGGATCGGGAGGTAGAGTAATCCGGAGGTTCCCGGTTCGATTCCTGCTCCTCCCGGGCAGTGTGTCAAAGTGTCCTTGAGCAAGACACTTAACCCCTAACTGCTCCTGATGAGCAGGTTGGCACCTTGCATGGTCGCCTCCGCCGTCAGTGAATATGTGAGTGAATGGGTAAAATGTGGGGAAGAAATTGTAAAGCGCTTTGGATAAAAGCGCTAATAAATATAGCCATTTACCATTTACCATTTACGACAAAAGTACAGGTACCATTTAATTCTTTTTTTTTATCCACTTTTTCTCCCATTTTCTATATTTATCACATCCCAATTTCGTATCATCCAATTCAACCCTCCCCTGTCACGAACGCTGTTTCTTGCCTCCACAAGCCGGCTGCAATGTGGACTAAGTCATACATAGCACAAGTCCCCTCCGGTACTTGAGGTAACAGCAGTCGCATCTTTTCACCTGCGCAGCTCGATCTCTCAGTGGCGAGGAGTAACGCGTGGGAGGCTCACGCTGCCCCCGACACTTCCTGATTCTACTGTGCAGGCGCACCAACCGACCTGTAGGAGTCGCTGTCCACAACGCCCGATCCCCACCCATCAGTTTCCCACCCCCTAATACGGCCAATGTGTATTAGTATGAACGACCAGCTAAACTGAAAGCAATGTGGAGCGCTGGGCTCGAACAGGCGAGCCCAGCGTCTCTGCATTCGTGGCGAGCACCTTGCCCACTACGCCACGTAGCCGCCCAGCTACCATTTAATTCTATTGACGAGGCAAACATTGGTTAGCGAACATTAAAGGAACACAACAACCTTTGGGAAATTAGCCTACCGTCTTCTCCAGAGAGAGACAATAAGATCAGATACCAGTTTCCTCTGTGTGAGTTCAGTAGAAAGCCATCTGGCTGCACGTTAGCCTAGCTCAGCACAATGAATGGAAGCGGACAGTGCCGGTTAGCCTTCGGAGAGGTGTTAGTTGGACAATGCCTATGCCTAGGCTAACCAGCACTGTCCGCTTCCATTCATTGTGCTAAGCTAATGTGCAGCCAGATAGCTTTCTACTGAACGCACAGAGAGGAAACTGGTATCTGATCTTATTGTCTTTCTCTGGAGAAGACGGTATAAGCTAATTTCCCAAAATGTTGGCGTGTTCCTTTAAGTTCACACTACGAATCGCTCCTCCTCTGTCTTTTACATTATGCCATTTGCTGAGTAGGTGGAAACTGGGATGGGTCGTTTTAGAAACACAGGTGACTTGACGTGTGACTTGGTGTGACCTGAGCAATGACTTGACTTGCCTTGACTTTTAGCGGAACTTGACCTGCTTTGTTCTAAACCCAGTGACTTGGGCCCAACTCTGGCACACGAAACACACATGATGGCCTACTGTGTTACTGAAGAAGCCTCGTCAAACACATGCACACATTGGTAAACATGCACGTGCATGCGCATACACACAGCACCCATACATGCACACACATG
>NW_028169180.1:0-17125 GCF_963971535.1 Notolepis coatsorum | reverse complement strand
GTCAGCATCGGGGCGGAGGACAATGGGAGGAGCTCAGCATCGGAGGAAAACAAACACTAACGCGATCACCAAGGGACATAACGCTGTCTGCTCAAAGGGGCGGCCACTGTCATTTCCTGTACTGTTAGTGTTGATATTAATATGCATTGCAAATACATGTTGGAAAAGTACATTGAAGAGATGGACTGGATTCTTTGGAAGATGAAAAATGCGAACGTTAGTTATTTAACGACGAGTCGAGTCGTTGCCAGGTGTGCAGCGTTGGCTGGGGAGGATCTTGGCACATTTTGAAAGGAAATCATTTCTGTGTGGTGCTGCTATCTTGAGTCGGTATTGAGGGACGATGTATTTTTGTGTGGAAATGTGGACGGGGGATTCTGACAAGTACTTTGTTCAAGGGAGTGGGTTCATTTACGTGCCGGGAGACGGGAAACTTTGAGGTTTGATTTCTAAAACTATTGCTGTTTTTCTTCATTTGGAGTTTTATTGTAAATGGATGATTGTTTTGATGATTTATTTGGGAGATGCCTACAGTGTGAGGTCATCTTGCCACCATTTTAATGAATAATAATAATAATAATAATAATAATAATAATAATAATAATAATAATAATAATAATAATAATAATAATAATAATAATAATAATAATAATAATAATAATAATAATAATAATACACTTTATTTGTATAGCACCTTTCACACAAGAATTGCAGCCCAAAGTGCTTTACAGCAGTAAAATAGACATAAAACAAGCATACAGTAAAATAGACCCAATTTACCAAAAGGAGAAAAACAATGCTGGAAATAATTTAATCACACAATTTAAAAGCTGAATCTTTCTTCCCTGTTACAGTAGAAGGTGATAAAAACACTTGATTGATTATCATTCATTTAGTTCCATTGTATGTACTATTTCTTTTTTACTCATTGTGGTAGGATAACATAATCAAAGGGGAAAAACTGGAATAACAAACTAATAACTGACTAATAACTAATTGTCAAAATGCAGCCTACAATAACACAAACATAACATTATGTTAGCAACTTAGGTTGCTAACACTGCTAGGACTGAGCATAGCCAGTGTTGTACCTATAGCTACTAGCATGTATAATGCTATAGAAGAATTGCCTTTGTTGAACTATCCACAGACCATTTGTGTTATCGACAATAACCCTTTGATGTTCCAATGTTCAGCTAATGCTAATGTTAAACTACTACTGCTAATTTTAGCACAGAGGTAGGCAGCTAGTGGTAATTTAGCAATCCCCACTTGGACATAAAAATCCATTTGATCGTGTAATCTTTGATTTTTTTATGTGACATTTCACCAACATACTGTAGCAACAGTAGCCAATGTGGTTGGAGCTTTGCCAGTCAATTACAACTATGTTCCTTATATGTATGTGCAAAATGCAATCTCACTGCATTTCTGTCAACTATAGAGGCCATGCCGTCCTTCGGATGAGACGCTAAACCGAGGTCCTGACTGAATTCGGTCGTTAAAGATCCCAGGGCGCCTATCGTAAAGAGTAGGGGGTTCCCCGATGTTCCTTCCCAATCAGGTCTCTGACATCAAGGCCACCTAATCATCCCTTCCCCTTAATTGACTGATATCAATCCCTGTCTCCTGAGCCGTTCAGCCATTGTGTATAGTGTGATGTGTGTCTGGTGCCATTGTATGGTAGTCATTGTGTAGTGTGATGTGTGCCGGGTGCCAGTGTATGGTAGTCATTGTGTAGTGTGATGTGTGCCTGGTGCCAGTGTATGGTAGTCAGTGTATAGTGTGATGTGTGCCTGGTGCCAGTGAATGGTAGTCAGTGTGTAGTGTGATGTGTGCCGGGTGCCAGTGTATGGTAGTCATTGTGTAGTGTGATGTGTGCCTGGTGCCAGTGTATGGTAGTCATTGTGTAGTGTGATGTGTGCCTGGTGCCAGTGAATGGTAGTCAGTGTGTAGTGTGATGTGTGCCTGGTGCCAGTGTATGGTAGTCAGTGTGTAGTGTGATGTGTGCCTGGTGCCAGTGAATGGTAGTCAGTGTGTAGTGTGATGTGTGCCGGGTGCCAGTGTATGGTAGTCATTGTGTAGTGTGATGTGTGCCTGGTGCCAGTGTATGGTAATCATTGTGTAGTGTGATGTGTGCCTGGTGCCAGTGTATGGTAGTCATTGTGTAGTGTGATGTGTGCCTGGTGCCAATGTATGGTAGTCAGTGTGTAGTGTGATGTGTGCCGGGTGCCAGTGTATGGTAGTCATTGTGTAGTGTGATGTGTGCCTGGTGCCAATGTATGGTAGTCATTGTGTAGTGTGATGTGTGCCTGGTGCCAGTTTATGGTAGTCATTGTGTAGTGTGATGTGTGCCTGGTGCCAGTGTATGGTAGTCAGTGTGTAGTGTGATGTGTGCCTGGTGCCAGTGTATGGTAGTCATTGTGTAGTGTGATGTGTGCCTGGTGCCAGTGTATGGTAGTCATTGTGTAGTGTGATGTGTGTCTGGTGCCAGTGTATGGTAGTCATTGTGTAGTGTGATGTGTGTCTGGTGTCAGTGTATGGTAGTCATTGTGTAGTGTGATGTGTGCCTGGTGCCAGTGTATGGTAGTGATTGAGCCTGCGTAGCCCAAGGTTGGGTGCTACCAGTGGTGGTGAAGGAGGCCATTTTCACCCTACATTGTGGGGAGCGCTTTGAGTCTGAGAAAAGCGCTATATAAATGTAATGATCATTCATTAATTCATCCATGCACATGTAGTTGTCTTTCTTCACTTCCACTTTTGAAAGAAAATGCCAAATTTCTGTGCAAAATATTCAGAAATCATAATATTGTACTGTTCCACTGCAACTTGTTCATGAGATCCAGTGATAAAATTAACCAACTTATTACACATTTCATATATTTCTCATATCCAGTATTTCTCATATAGCAACCGTTGTTTTGTACATAGCAACTGTTATCCCTTCCAACATAGATGACAAATCTGCATTCTAAACATTCATCGGAAAGGCCTTTATTCTCAAAACATTTTAAAAAAAATGCTTGCGTAAAAGCAATTTTAGGCAATTCTCAAAAACGGACCTAATTATTTAGCATCTCGCGCGATAGAAAATAAAATGTCCGTTATTATTAGTCCAGCTCTTTGGTCGCAGGTCGCCAGGGGAGGCAGACGGCCTTGAACTGACTAGCGCTGCGGCTGGATCTGTTACACACAACTATACTTGAATCAAAGAGCGTATGAATATTTCCATGTTATTATCACCAGAGGGTCAGCAGCTCCCACCCCGGCCCTTCCGCGGCAAACTATACTTTGAAAGAGCACGAAGGTAGTATTACAAAACGACTTAACGGACGCAAGCGGCAAGCCGGACGCTTTGTAATTGGAAGTGTCTGTTATCAGGGAGTCCCAGGCTCGGCTGCTGACGGGCCGGTGTTCTCGAGTGCCCCCCCCCCCCCTCTCAGAGAGGCCAGCAGGAAGGAGAGGGGATAGACACTTTAATACCAGAGGCCCATACTGACGTTGTGAAGTGCAACTTCATAGCGAGCTTAAGGGATGTAATAGTTTTTATCAATTCAAAAAAATTTATAAAAAAAATAATTTAGTCAGTATGAAAATCAAATGTGATTATTTTATTCTTTATTCTTTATCATCATTATTATTATTTAATTTATTCTTGTTTAACTGTGGATTGTGTGTTTCTTTTATAATGGTATAAATGATTATTTGTGTAAATTAGGTTGTACGCCGACCATTAAGTAAATACTTGTTAGTTTAGGAATAAGGGGCAGGTAACTATAAGATGTATTCTTCTCCCTGCTCCTTTTGTCCATGGTATGACTATTTATGATTGTGTAATGAAGAAACTATGATTGTATGATTCCATGTGGCAAATAAAAAACTCTGAACTGAACTGAACTGAACTTGGAAAGTTTCGGTGGCGGTGATGGATTAGCAGCACTCTTGCGATATTTCACCATGAATAATACATTGTTCTTTTTTCATTAACCTCATCGTTTTACATTTTGACCTTAGATTTTCCGTGACGGGCTCACTGACTCCCGGTCCTTCTTGCTCTGACAGGCTACACCCCCCCCCCCCTTCTGTCCATTACCCTTACTGGTCCACGTGATGAAAAACCCCATCTTGAACCCACTAAGGGACAATTCAGAATCAATCAACTCTTACAGCCAGTCAGTTGTCTCGCTCAGAATATTTATGGTCCATCATCCCATGGGCTCCTGAAATGGTCAATCCTGTCAAAGAGATGTTTCTCTGCGCCTGTGAGGAGTTCCTTCCCACCAGTCCCCCGCTGAATCAATCTAACTAGATCAATCAATCAATCAATCAATCATCAATTGATTACTTAACATCAAATCATCAACACATGGAACGAAACTCTCTCTCTCTCTCACTTTCCCCTCTTCCTTATCCCTCTATTTCTTGGTCCTTGTTTTCCATCTCCTCTATCTATGTATCTCTGTATCTCATATCTATCTATCTATCTATCTATCTATCTATCTATCTATCTATCTATCTATCTATCTATCTATCTATCTATCTATCTATCTATCTATCTATCTATCTATCTATCTATCTATCTATCTATCTATCTATCTATCTCTATCTCTCTCTCTCTCTCTCTCTCTCTCTCTCTCTCTCTCTCTCTCTCTCTCTCTCTCTCTCTCTCTAGTATAGGTAGCATTAAATCCACTCTAACAAAATCCGTTCGCTGATACAATTTGTGACTAAATGTGATTTAATGTTGTTTAATGTCTGGGACAAAATGTCCCGACTCGCGTACTAATATAGACGCTGGCACTGGTCTCTTACACTAAATGCCGCTGTTTTGTTTACAGTTTTTCTCAATTGCTTTGGTGCATTTCTCTGATCAGAATTAAAGTTCTCATAACTGTTAGTGCATTTCTCAAAACAATTAGTACAAACTGCAAAACCTAGTTGATAACCTGCAGAAGCGTGTCACTTGCTCAAAATGGATAGTTCATTCCTCAAAAGCAAGTATTCATGTCAATGAAAGTGTCAGTGTCATCAAAATGAAAAGTCCTGACACCATTGTTTATGAACAAGATAGTCAAATGGCTTTGTCATGTTTTCATTATGACAGATCACTCTGTAAGTGTTTTCCAATGCAAAAAAGTCAGATATTGGTGACACTACCTGAAAATGCTCAAGACAGCACTATACACTATTTGCACAGCCATTTGAAATCTACAGTTACACATTACTGTACACACTGTACACATTGTAATATTCCCTCCTTGTTGGTCTTGGACATCAATGGTTGCTCTCTGTCCAATGGGATTTCTTCCACGCGGTCTACCTTTTGCCAGATTGAAACCCGCCTCATCAACGTATAATGTGTGCAGCGGTTCCCTGGTACACGCTTTATCCCAGAAGAGAGAGAGATAAAAACTATAAACTCTTCCTGTGTGTAGCACCCTGAATATGTGACCGTTATTCAGAAGTGCTGACTTGCCTTTTATCTCCCCTTTGTGCACCAAGACATATTAACTAGTTTCCATTGATATTCCCTCGAACAATGACGCAGGTTTCTCCTCTCACCGGCTGGAATATGGATTACAAAGAGTAAACTGGATCATATTCTATCCATCCAGTGCTTCCTGTGGGGCTAGTTGGCGGTACCAGCAGGGGGCGGCGGTGGTAGGCGGAGCGTACGAGAGAGACGGAGAAGGAAGCAAGTCAACGGGAACGGAAAAGTGAGGAGGAGCAGCCTCTTGGACAGTGGACTTGGACCTGTTCGGTCGTGTCTTGACAGAGCCCCCGTTGTGGACCACACGGGTAAACGTATTGAACTTGAGTATATGACGGGTTATCCTAAAAGTATCCGTGATAGTGTGTGAGTAAGAGAAACCGAACCCAAGGACTAACGTCCATAGATAACGTGTTATAGTAGCAGTGTGTGCAGTATATTTAGCATGCTGCTAACGGCTATATTGACTCCAGTATACACCGGGCGCGAGGCGCTGAAGAGACCGGTGGTGTAGCCAGCCACGTTGCGTTAACAGTATAACCGAATAGCAGGAGGGCTGTCTGGGACCCACAGAGTAGCTTCAGTTAAGGTAGGGCTAGAGTATTGTCGCGCGTCGACCCAGCGCCGGCCGTCAACAACCAGTCTTTGCCGGCGTTCGACATCTGCTCTGCACCGGCTGTCTTCAGCCCAGCACGGGAGTTCGTCCCGACCAGCAGAGGTCGCCATCACCCAGCACGCGCTCTCAGCCCGCTACTGCTCCCTCTGCTCCAGCCCCGCTTGCTAGTGCCCGTGACGAGAGCGTTCGACGCCATCTTGCTACCCAGACTGTGGTGGCGCGGCGAGGCCGCCATCTTGGTTGAGTACAATAGAGCTTCGATGCTCAGGATCTTATTGCACAGTACACAGTGTGATGCGGCCTACGGGCGAAGCTAATGTTGCTAACTACAGTTCATAGGGGTACCCCATAAACATTACATGCCGGCATTAGTATAGGACTTTTGTTTTGGTAAAGTGGGCCCACCTTTTTCATTTCCTTTGAGTGTGATAACGTGTTTGTTCTTTAATAATAATTTCCCTTCTAATTAACCCTTCCCCTGCGGGAAGGTTACTGACCAGTGGTACCATAAGTAAAGCCTTAGAGAGGTACTATCCTTACCATATAATTAAAGCCTGAGAGAGGTATTATCCCTGGTACTAACCCAGACGTGGGTGATGAGTCAAGCACATTGGTGTATAATATAAGTGTCTAGAAGGTATTGAGTTACAACTTGGGTAATGGTAAAATTCCATCCTATTTAAACATTGCCATTAAGTCTTTGTAACTGAACAGTACAATTAACATAAAGAATTAGATGGGGTTCTGTGTGCGTGTCCATTCCTGAGCCTATTATTAACTCTTTTGGTGTGGGTAACGTTAATACAATTAACCCCTTCCTATCCAACTTTCCCCTTTTCATTATAAGGTTTCGAATGTCACTGAGGGAGGGTACTGCTTGCGGGGGGAACTAAGTTATTTATTTACAATTCAGTCACTAGTGAACCCTTCTGGGTCCTGGGATATTTCAATGTTTTGGCTAATTTTGATTTAAATTGTATAATTTCCATTTTAAAATGTTTTAAAATGTTTTACCATGGTATGTTTTGTATCTTTTTTTCAGCACAGCCTCACATATATGACCTGACAGTTAGTTTTCATATTGTATAATACTGTATATACTGTATACTGCATAATGTACAACACAAAACACAAAATCGGATTTAGAAAATGTGTTCTTTTTAGTATGAACCAATGCAAACATATCAAATCAAGGATATAAAACAGTGGATATGCACCCTCAGGTAGTATATTTACATAAACAAGAGAGAACAGATCAGAATTCAATTTACAAAGCATTATTTTCTCCATACACAGGTAATAAACACAGACGAAATTTTGATTCTCAACTGGAAATTATCACCAGTATGCTTTTTCTTTTACAAAGTCAGTAAAAGTAATTTTTTTCAAAAAAAAAGTTAAAAAAAAAGTTTTACAGTAGAAAAGTAAAAAATAATTAAATAATTAAATTGTGGGATATTCAATATACATATATACAGTACACATATGACTAGAGTGCAGTCATATAGAGTGCAGGATGCCTAAGGCGTATCAAAAAAAAAATATTGCACCTGTCAAAACGGTAACGCACAATTGTGGGATATTCAATATACATATACAGTACACATATGACTGAGGCGTGGAGGAGAGACTGTGTTCCAGCAGGAGGAGAGGCTGGGTTCCAGCAGGAGAAAGAAGCAGACGTATCTTTTGAACAGCAGCAGCACAATCGTTTTTGGAGTTCTTTGGAGCTGTTTTTTTACGTTAGAATATGAGGCGAGGTGAGCCCCGTGTGATGTGTGTGTCCCAGCTGCACAGACACAGTATGTTTGGAGAAGACGAAGAATTATTATACAGGATGATAGGAGTGGAGTCGGAGTCGGAGTCGGACATAGAATCGGAGGACGAAATTGAGGATGAGGACCCATCCGTTGTCCTCGACAACGAGAGCGATGATTTGCCTGGGACATCGACCAGCACAAGGACAATGGGGGACAAAGGCGTGGAGGAGAGGCTGTGTTCCAGCAGGAGGAGAGACTGTGTTCCAGCAGGAGGAGAGACTGTGTTCCAGCAGGAGGAGAGACTGTGTTCCAGCAGGAGGAGAGACTGTGTTCCAGCAGGAGGAGAGACTGTGTTCCAGCAGGAGGAGAGCCTGTGTTCCAGCAGGAGGAGAGACTGTGTTCCAGCAGGAGGAGAGACTGTGTTCCAGCAGGAGGAGAGCCTGTGTTCCAGCAGGAGGAGAGACTGTGTTCCAGCAGGAGGAGAGACTGTGTTCCAGCAGGAGGAGAGACTGTGTTCCAGCAGGAGGAGAGACTGTGTTCCAGCAGGAGGAGAGGCTGTGTTCCAGCAGGAGGAGAGGCTGTGTTCCAGCAGGAGGAGAGGCTGTGTTCCAGCAGGAGGAGAGACTGTGTTCCAGCAGGAGGAGAGGCTGTGTTCCAGCAGGAGGAGAGGCTGTGTTCCAGCAGGAGGAGAGACTGTGTTCCAGCAGGAGGAGAGGCAGGAGGAGAGGCTGTGTTCCATGATCAATTGTGCCACTCTGTAAAACAGTTGCGGTCTAAAATTAGACAGAGGGCGACATCGCATCTCTGGCATTTCCACGCGGTCAGATTCCTTCTCCCCTCCTTGGTGCACCGGACACAGGTCTTACGGCCAGCGGTGGCTTTCTGGCTCTTGTCCGCGCCCGCTGCGGGAGGGGCGATGGGAACAGGGAGATGGCTTGCGGTCCTGTCAAGAGGAGCTCCTGTGCTGTCCAGTCCACACAGCTCCCCCATCATCACTGAAATGAACTCCTTGTGGCTGCTTTTTTTTTTTTTATATAGCGCTTTTATCCAAAGCGCTTTACAATTTGTTACTTACATATTACCCACTCATACACCGACGGCGGAGGCGACCATGCAAGGTGCCAACCTGCTCATCGGGAGCAATTAGGGGTTAAGTGTCTTGCTCAAGGACACATCGACACGCTGCCCAGGAGGAGCGGGAATCGAACCGGGAACCTCCGGATTGCCAGACGACTGCCAGACGACTGCTCTACCTCCTGAGCCACTGTCGCCCCTATCCCATCGCTCCTTGTGGGAGAGATGCGCTTCCTGCTTCGCCTCACATATCTCGCAGTGCAGAATGTAGGCGTTGGTGGTAGCAATGTCGAGACAGTGGAAGAAGATGGTGCGATACCACCGGCCAGTTCTCCGGTGGGTCGAGTAATACTGGATCAGCTGGTCGGATAGGTCGACTCCGCCCATGTGTTTGTTATACTCGATCACAGGGGTGGGGCACGGAAACCAGACAACCGACCAGGTCCCATCGGCCGCCTTGACCCTCCTCTTGACCTTCTGACCAGGAGGTGTGATTGCTGGGTGGATGGTGGAGCACACAGACACCTAGATAGAATAGAATAGAAATGAATCATTAGAAATTTGACACTACAAATTGCTCACAGTAGACATTTAGACAGAACAAAGTCACGAATAAGAATAACAAATACATACATACATACATACATACATACATACATACATACATACATACATACATACATACATACATACATACATACATACATACATACATACATACATACATACATACATACATACATACATACATACATACATACATACACACATACACACACATACATACCAACTTTGTGTCCATCCACTTCACGAAGACCAGGGACCCCTCTCTGATCCAGCGGATGAGACCTCTCTCACACTTCATCCTGAGGGCATTAGGTCTCCCCTTGGGAACGTCTTTCCTGATCTCCCTGTAGGTTCCACAGGCTCCCAGCTTCATGGCCAGCAAGTCCTTGAACAGCTTGGGACTGGTGTAGTAGTTATCAACATAAATGTGATATCCAGTCCCAAGCCATCCTGTATCAAGGAGGTCCACAACAGCATCATATGTGATGCCGTGTTCACTTGTATGAACGTGTGCCTTCCCTAGGTAAACATTGAAGCCGATGGTGTAGCCGTTATCCGAGTCAGCGAGCACAAACAGTTTGACCCCCCATTTGGTCGGCTTGTCCTTCATGTACAGCGTCATGCCGGTGTGTGCCCTCGTGGCCACCATCCTCTCATCCACTGCCAGTTGCCGCTTAGGGTGGTAGTGCACCTTGCAGGCCTCACCGATGTCGAGGATGAGCGGCTTGATGCGGAACAGTTTGTCGTGTTCCGGTGTTCGCTTCCTGGCGTCGTTCATGGCATCCTCCTCGGGATCGCTCAGGTGGAGGTTCCACAAGATTGACCTGAAGTCAAAGTCATATTATAAGTCATATAACGACACTATAAACATAAGTAACATATGGGACACGATGTACACTATACAGGAATATATATTATACCTGAATCTGTCCCGGAACATGACCATTCTTGGTAGGGGCACAGAGAGAAGGTGTTTGACCCTCCAGAAGTCCTGGAGCGCAGACAGTGGGACGAGCCCCATGTACAGCAGCAGGCCGATGAACTTGTACAATTCATCGGCCTGGACATCCTCCCACTTGGTCTTTTGCCCCCGTGCCTGTATATTGTATTGTAACTCAGTTAGTCACATTTTACAGGAAAAAGCATTTCATATAAAACTACAGCTAATAAAGAAACTTGAAACTTGCCTGGTTCTTTGCCGCGTTCTTGTTAGTGTTGATACACAGGGTCTTCATGGTATCCATGGAAAAATACAGCATGAAGAGCTCCTTGGGTGTATACGTGGCATGGGGGTCTAGCTGCGGTCCTGGGGGTCTGCGCGGCATGAACCGGAGGGGCTGAGGGGCTGGATCAGGATCACTGTTGGTCTTCCAGGGCGTCTGATCTCCTGCCTGATCTCCTGCCTGGGCTGGACGTCTTGGCCTGGCCCGGGTTGTCCTGGGTCGGCGTGGAGCAGGCTGCTCATCATGTCTGCACATAAATGGCACACACATTGTACATATAAAACACTGCTCATACAACACACACACACACTGTATATACACTCAATATTCCATTCTGTATATATTGCGTACAACGTCTGCAAACCTAGTAATAATAAAAAAGCAATACACATCCATAATAAGTCTCTCACCTGTCTGGGTCATTTCTTGACCTGGACCGGGCTTGGGCACGCCCTGCCCCCCTAGATGTCCCAGGCAAATCATTGCTGTGTAGACAATGACATGTAAAAATACATTATTTTCAACTTTTATGAACAGAGTAATAACTAAAACAAAAGCAGTAATAATAATAATAATAATAATAATAATAATAATAATAATAATAATAATAATAATAATAATAATAATAATAATAATAATAATAATAATAATAATAATAATAATAATAATAATAATAATAATAATAATATTAATAATAATAATAATAATAATAATAATAATAATAATAATAATAATAATAATAATAATAATAATAATAATAATAATAATAATAATAATAATAATAATAATAATAATAAGTCTCTCACCTGTCTTGTGCCCTCCTTCCATGTCTCACATAACTGGTTGAAGGCAGAGTTTCTGCTCCTTCTGCTCCTTCCTCCTCCTCACTGTAGAAAACAATAAAAAGCACATTATTTTCAACATTCAACAAGGAATCTCTTGATGCACACTTACCATGTACACTTATCATGTACATTCACCATGTACACTTATCATGTACATTTATAATGTACACTTGTCATTTACATTCATCATGTACACTTGTCATGTACATGTACATTCATCATGTACACTTAGCATTTACACTTAGCATGTACACTTGTCATGTACATTCATCATGTACACTTAGCATGTACACTTATCATGTGCATTCATCATGTACACTTGTCATGTACATTCATCATGTACACTTAGCATTTACACTTAGCATGTACACTTGTCATGTACATTCATCATGTACACTTAGCATGTACACTTATCATGTGCATTCATCATGTGCACTTATCATGTGAAAGCCTTTCTTTGCCTTTCCCAACAAGTTTGACAAAAACAAAAGCAATCAAAGTCCAAAATAAGTGTCTTTACCTTTCATTGTCGTCATGATCAGTGGACCTTTCGTCACCATCACCAACAAACGATGGATCATCAACGTCATCATGATCAGAACCATCTGAAGATACTTCTTCATCTGTATCATCACCAAATAGATCTCTCATGTCTTGATCTCCAGCGTAGAGGGACCTCCACATGGGCACATTGCTAGCACGCTGACTTCGACGCATGTTAGCTCAAACTACTACTACTACTAAAGTCTACTAATACTACTACTACTACTACTACTACTGCTACTACAACTACTACTACTTCTACTACTACTACTACTATTACTGCTACTACTACAACTACTACTACTGCTATACAAGTCGAACTACTAACTATAAACTATAACTACTAAAAAAAACGGTGTTGTCCCACAGAAATTATCTTTTGGACAGATTTTACGCGCACATGGAGACTTCTTCTACTCTTGCTTTCTGGCAGTAAACTTCCGCCTCCTTCGTCACTTCCTCCCAAACTTTTCCGTTTCATTCTATCTAAAAAAATGACCAAGATATTGATAAAAATGTAACGCATGTAAAATTATATCTGGCACATTTTACGCGTGCGTAAAAGTTTATTTAGCATCGAATTGAAATGATCCTGGTTCATTCATTTATTGGTTTATCAAGACAAAATAAAAAGTAGCGTGTAGTTTCAAGGACACGTCATAATGCCACGCCGAAAAAAACCCGGAAATGGACAAAGTTTTCGATACAGAGAGGCACAAACTGATGACGTCACTTCATCACGTCGCCGTGAGCCGCGACCGGGAACCGTTATTGGGGTAAATGAGAGCGAGTTGGGGAGTACTGCTGACCGCCCTGGAAGGGAGAGGAAGACCAGAGTACCAGACCAGGTTGGTAAATCCCGGGCCCCATCCACTCTCACTGCCGGCCTCCAGTTGACGCTCCAGACCCGAAGACGAAGGTGCAGTCAGACGGAGCTCTACTGTGTCTCGCTACCCAGTGGCTGTGCACACCCGTTCCCACGAAGCAGGGATAATCCACCCTGCTACATGTGTAACATAATGCATTTTGGACAACATATTGTACAGTATGAACTTGCATGTAAGTGTACTGCATGGCACTACACAAAGTAACCAGTTTACAGCACTGAACATTAGAGTATATGCATAGAACACATAAATGTTTTACTTGTGCATACTGGTGGCGGATCTCCTTCACTCTGTTCCAGTCAAATGGCTACTCATTGTCAATTGTACTACAATTGTTTCATGCACATTTAATTTCCACTGAGCACTCTGTCAATTGTAGCGATTGAAACAGATTCAATATTCCTAAAGATATTGTCATCCTCTATAACAGCGCTTTGTATCTCTGTCAACCTTATGGCATTGTTTGCAATCACCATTGCACAAATGGCTTCCTCTTGCTGCGGAGTAAAAAGGGGCCCTCTTCCACCTCTGCGAGGTTGTCTTGCAATCCTATGTGGTGCAGAGTAAAATTACAGTAATGTACAGCAAACATGAGATATACTGCTTTACAGTAACCCATATTACTGTAGTGTACAATAACAGTGCTTCCCACTTGTAAAATAATGCAGTACAGTACCATACTGTAAATATGGCAAATATTTACTGTAACACTACTGTACACTACAATACAGTAAATCTGTGCTGCAGTAAAGCTGTCTAAAACAACTAGTTCAACATTTCTGTATGTAATGACTCAATCAATGAAATGAGGACTATTAGTTTTATAGGGAATGACTATTCAGCAGTCATAAGTACAGTTAATTTTGACTGACATGACATAAGCAAATGATAATGTTATAAAACAGCAGAGAATTGTATGAAAGCAATTGATACATGTCCAAAAGCATTTGCAATTTGTTGGGAGGAATGAGAAACTGCTACTATGATGTGCACAAATGACAAAATGTTGTGGAGGTTGAACTAACAGTTATGAGAACTTTAATTCTGATCAGAGAAATGCACCAAAGCAATTGAGAAAAACTGTATCATTGTGTCGCCGGTTTGATGCTGTTTTTCATCGGGAAATAGTCAGACGTCACAGAATTATTTCATTATACACAGTTTTGAATGGACGTTTGGTTTACATTGACATTTAGTCATTTAGCTGAACGCTTTTATCCAAAGCGACTTACAAGTTCTGTACGACAAGTCATCAGGAAGGGCACAACTCTATCAGCTGAGCAACAATGTTCATGTTACAGTGTAGGTTAGTTTATTAGGACAAGTGCATGACAGTAAGGTTAGTTGGGGTTAGTTTATTTTGTATTTGTAATAATTTTTTTCGTTATTTCAGATAATGGTTGAAGAAGTGCGTCTTTAGTCGACGGCAAAAGATTGCACGGGATTCGGCTGTCCTAACTGGGGTGGGTAGTTCATTCCACCATTGTGGGGCAAGGACTGAGAATAGGCGACTTCTCCTTGATGACCCTCCCGGAGCTCGGATAGGAGTAGGTCTGAGGCGGCCAGAAGATGCAGAGCGTAGGGGTCTTGAGGGTGTGTAGTTAGAGACCATTGACCGGAGGTAGGCGGGAGCGGTTCCCTTCGCCGCACGGTATGCCAGGTCGAGGGCCTTGAAGCGGATTCGTGCAGCAATGGGGAGCCAATGCAGGTCCCTAAGAAGTGGGGTGACATGGGCCGACTTTGGTAGGTATGAGATCAGGCGGGCCGCTGCGTTCTGAATGAGTTGAAGAGGCTTGGTGGCAGTGGCCGGGAGGCCAGCGAGCAGTGCGTTGCAGTAGTCGAGGCGGGTTTAAACCAAGTTGTAGGATGAACGGTCTTTTCGGAGTCAGTTCGACTCGCGTAATTTAGACACTGGCGCTGGTCACAAGTTATGTTGCTATAACGTTGAGATAAGTGTAACTTAACGTTTCGTTCTCTCTGCTATTACGAAAGCAGAGCTATCGCCTGTGTGTGCTTCAACACCTCTCTGAGTACCTGTGATTAATGAATGAATAACACGCACAGACCGACCCACAGAGCAACCCATTGCCCTGGCTTGTAGTCTTTCCCCCAGCATTGAGACACATAATATCGGACAATATAACAATAATTAACTAATTTACAAGTTGTATTTAAGGTTTGCAAATAGGGGAACAGAGAAAGAACACTTAAAAGCAGTCAAAAATGCAATATTTCTTATTTTTTTTACCTATTTCTGAAGTGCTAGACATAATCGCGATTTCTGATGCTTGTAACACGTCGCCACAAGTCAGGTTTGACCGCGACGTCGAGTCACATGTATATATTGGTCCACCGCTGTACCATTAGTTTGACAGGACTATAATTATTTGAACCAGGTCACCTGAGGAGAGGGCTTTGATTAGTAATCCGTTCTCATATCGGACAAAGGCACACCATAGAGTGAGTAACTGAATTGAAATTGTTTAATAATAATCTGCTTCATCAAAGGATTTATGATTTAGCATTTCACTATCCCATCTGGAAGGCATTTATTTAGCATGTATATATAACCCAAGGCGTTTTAAACACCCTGGAATATTGAAAGCATTTGAAAAATGGAAGGAGGGAGAGAGAGAGAGAGAGAGAGAGAGAGAGAGAGAGAGACACACACAGATTTTGCACTACTTTCTGTCACGGCACGTCAATGTCTCTCATTATATATTGTTGTCAACACTGATCCTGATTGCCCACCGGTGAGGATGGATGGTGGAGCGCGGCCGGTAGGTATATATTTCACAAACCCGCAAGCTTACTATTCATGAGCCTAGATGGCCCGACAATGGCTTCCACCTCTAAAAGCAAGGGAGGTCTTCTATCTAGCTGAAGCTCTGAACGGCTCCTCCGACAGTCAGTACAGTGGAAGAAGAAGCCATGCTGAACACAACACACACAGCCACATGCAGCCGTAAAAACCGAAACCACAGAAATCTTTGAGGAAAAGCACAAAAGGCGTTCTCCGCGTTACGGAGGAACAAAGCGGTAGAGATCGCAGTTTATAAGCGTGTGTGCGTCCATCCAGTCGTGCTTTATTATCATATATATAGCATGTCTTTGTTCTGTATGTGTCTCTGTTTCTGTGTGTGTGCGTGCGTGTGTGCGTGTGTGCGCGTGCATGAGCGTTGTGACCTCATTACCCAGACAACAACAACGCTACTATCAAAGTGTAGCACGGGGCCAATGCAATGCAATTCCTCCAACAAAGGCTCGTGTACAGGCTGTAAAGCCTAACCTCTGGCACCCAGTGATTGCCTGTTATCAGGGCTGTGTGTTCCCAACGGGGCCCCCCCTCTGTTCTGTTGCCGCGCTCTCTTCCACGGCGCCGCTGACGTGTTGTATATATATATAGGGGACCTAATCATAAGGAAATCTACGCATGAGTCGCCCTCCGCTCCGCCTGATTAGATATGTATCGGGTCCTCCTCATCCTTTCCCCCCTCTCTCTCTCTCTCCGTCTCTCTCTCTCTCTCTCTCTCTCTCTCTCTATCTCTCTCTCTCTCTGATCTCTCTCTCTCTCTCTCTCTATCTCTCTCTCTCTCTCTCTCTCTCTCTCTCTATCTCTCTCTCTCTCTGATCTCTCTCTCTCTCTCTCTCTCTCTCTCTTCTCTCTCCACTCCTCTCTCTCTCTCTCTCTCTCTCCCGCCTGCCAGAAGAAAGAGAAAAACAGAGAGAGGAAAACTAATAACTGCCTGTGACTGTGAGTGAGCGAGTGCATGCAGGGGCAGCGGGGAGCTAGTGTTGCTGCTACTCCTTGTTGAAATAAGGCACATCCAGTTCCCCCCCGCCGTGGACTCGAGAGGCGACGCTGTGTTCTTTCTTTTCAGCCCTCCTCCTCCACGCCATTTGTATTCAGTGACTCGAGGAGGAGACGAGAAGAACGAAGTCTGCTTCCCCTTATCGAGGAGTCTTGTTTGTTTAGCTTGTGTTGGGATGTAAAAATGAGCCGCGTCTCTCTCTCTCTCTCTGTGTCTCTCTGTTGTTGTCGCTTTCGAAAAGGCTCGTCGTCGACATGGAACTCGGGGGGTGTTCTTTTGCGAAGAGAAAGAAATATGCACTGCACAC
>NW_028169181.1:0-9977 GCF_963971535.1 Notolepis coatsorum | reverse complement strand
CACCAACCACACACTCACACACACACATAATACACACACACATGCACACACATAATACACACACACATCAAATACACACACACACACACATAATACACACACACATCAAATACACACACTCAATACACACACACACACACACATAATACACACACATCAAATACACACACACACACACACATCAAATACACACACACACATAATACACACACACATACACACAAAATACACACACACGTACACACTAAATACACACAGACACACATAAATACACATAAAAATACACACACACATGAAATATACACACACATAAAATACACACATACACACAAAATACACACACACGTACACACTAAATACACACAGACACACATAAATACACACACACACATCAAATATACACACACACACACACATATAATACACACACATACACACACATAAAATACACGCACACACATACACACAAAATACACACAGACACACGTAAAAATACACACACACATAAAATACATCCAATCCAATCCAATCCAACTTTATTTATAAAGCGCTTTAACAGCCACAGGGGCACAAAGTGCTGTACAGGGGGAGCATATTAAAAACTATTAGCAGCACTAAAAATAGATAGATAAAAAAAAAAAAAAAAAAAAAAAACAAGAGTACCAAAACAGAGATAAAAAACATTAGGTAAATATAGGCAGCAATACAAGTTTAAATAGATCAGAGTACTTAAAAAAAATATTTAAAAGCAAGGGAAACAGTAACAAAACGATACAACAACAACACAGTAAGACAATAAGATCATAAAATCAACAAGCTACATGGTGTCGAAAGCCAGAGAGAAGAGGTGGGTCTTAAGGAGGCCTTTAAAACGGGGCAGTGATGAGGCCTGCCTAATCTGCAGTGGCAGCTCATTCCACATTTTGGGGGCGGCAACGGAGAAAGCACGGTCCCCCCTGAGCTTACGCCTAGTTGTAGGCACTACTAGGAGCAGCTGGTCAGCTGACCTGAGAGAGCGAGAGGGTGTATAGACCTGCAACAGCTCAGAGAGGTAGGGTGGAGCAAGGTCATGAAGGGCTTTAAAAGCAAATAAAATAATTTTAAAATGAATCCTAAAGTGCACTGGGAGCCAGTGGAGTGAAAATAAAATCGGTGAGATGTGGTCGTATTTACGAGTGCCAGTTAAAAGACGGGCAGCGGCGTTCTGCACCATCTGAAGGCGAGCCACTGAGGATCCACTCACCCCTATATAAAGTGCATTGCAGTAATCCAGCCTGGTAGTCACAAATGCATGGATTACTGCTTCAAAATGCTGGGCGTGCAGGATGGGCTTAATTTTGGCCAGCTGCCTCAACTGGAAAAAACTTGTTTTAACCACGGCCTTGATCTGGCTGTCAAATTTAAGGTCTGGGTCGATCTTTACACCTAGGTTCTTTACTATTGGTTTGACATGTTGTGCCAGCGAACCCAGATCTAGCAGTGAGGTCACAGCGGGGCCACCAAAAACCATGACCTCCGTCTTTTTGTCATTAAAATTTAAAAAATTACATACACACATACACACAAAATACACACAGACACACACATAAAATACACACACACACACACACATAAATTACACACATAAAATACACAAACCAACACGCACGCTACTGTATTATGTTTGTGTGTGTGTTGTACCGCTTGCGGCCAGCAGGTGCCAGAAATGGACATAATGTGGCTTTATAAGGCAGAGGAGGTATATTCTCATAATCCTTCTCCCTCCGTTTTGGGATCCCGTCCTCTCTCTCTCTCTGACGCCAGGTCCAGTTACACGGAGACGAAGACGTCAGCCTGTCATACAAGTACCTGATGAATCTGGACAGTGACTCCGCCATCCAGGACAACATGCTGGTGGAGGACAGTGCCTACGAGTGGGCTCCGAAGAGATGGTCCTACTGCTCTAAGGCCTGTGGAGGAGGTGAGATGAGATGAGATGAGATGAGGTGAGGTGAGGTGAGGTGAGGTGAGGTGAGGTGAGGTGAGGTGAGGTGAGGTGAGGTGAGATGAGGTGAGGTGAGGTGAGGTGAGGTGAGGTGAGGTGAGATGAGGTGAGATGAGATGAGGTGAGATGAGGTGAGGTGAGGTGAGGTGAGATGAGATGAGATGAGATGAGGTGAGATGAGATGAGATGAGGTGAGATGAGATGAGGTAAAATGAGATGAGATGAGATAAGATAAGATGAGATAAGATAAGATGAGATGAGATGAGATGAGATGAGATGAGATGAGATGAGATTAAATGAGATCAAATAAGATGAGATGAGATGAGATGAGATAAGATAAGGCACTTTGGGCTGAGGTCCATGTGTGAAGGGTGCTATATTAGATAGAGTTGTTATTATTTATTGTTATTATTATATTGTAAAAAATGTATGCATTGAAATGTCTGTAAGTCTCGACGACATTGAAAATGAGGGTGACCTCAATAATTGTCCTTTCCGAGAATAAATATATGTATGTATATACAGCATCAATATACTATGATTAATACTATCATACAGAGTTATATACACAACTGAGCCCTATTCCCCGTACCCGGTTCAACTAAGTCGATCAAGAGTCCCATTATCCAGATTCAGTTAACCCAATGTTTGAAGCCGGGATTTTCCTGTTCCTGGAACGCTGATTCAGTCTCGTTAACTCGAGCCAGACTTGAGACTCTGGATAAGTGCGCGCGGCCGCTTCAGTTGAAAAGACAGCAGGTGTAGATCGCAGAAATCCTGATCTTCTAACAGCATTGATTGATTGATTGTTTTACAGATTGCAGGCGGCTCAATAGCCTTGCCGACAAGTTAAATGCATAATCTATAGGCTAATTTTAAATCCCTCATTACCCCAATCAATCAGATTATATTTCTTTAAACGTTCCTGCTGGCAGTAGGTTTATGCATTGAAGGTGCACGTTGAGAGCTATATAAAGAATGACATCCTCAATGCATGTAGATTTATAATATTTTAACTTAAAACTAGGCTACTTCTGCGTATAATCATTAATATTATATTCCAAAAAATTATATTGGAAACACGGGGTTTCGAACACCGGTCGCCCGGTTGCGAGGATTGAGCACTACCGCTGCGCCACTGTGCCAGACGGGATAAATTCATTGTTTATACATTAATGAACGAGAGACCCGTGTTTAGAATATTCTTTATTTTGAATGAAGTTTTATCTCTTTATTCTCATTCATTAATGTGACGTCAACGGCTCATTCAATTTCTCAAATCCGTCAAACAGCGCATCTCATCAGACATTTTAATCCCAGTTACAATATCACACAAAATCCACAATCCACGCATAGACACTTCAATTTTATGCTTGAATGAAACAAAATCCAGGCGCTCCTCTCCTTCCTCGCTCCTCATCCACAGCGGAGAATATGAAAGGAATCAGAGCCAAACGAGCGATAGGTTTCAATCATTAAGGATATCCCAGCGGGATTCACATTTGCAATGCTGCGCGTTGTTAAAATAACCACATAATGTGTACATCGCACCTAGCGAGCGCCACGGTATATATAACGTGCATTATTTAGGACAAAGTGAATTTAGTATCAGCATTTTGGGTCTATTTTACATTTCAAAAGCCCCCTCTGGAAGAATGGAGCACAAAAACGTAATTCAGAATGGTATAATGCAATCCTAGACTGTGAGAATCATTTAAGGAAACAAGCTGTCACTTCTTTGCGGGGGCGTGGCTATGGTTCATCCGGCTAACTTGAACTTAATCCTGCTCTCGACCAGGCTCAAACTTTTTGATCTGTTGTCATGGTGATTTAGACAATCCAGCTTCGGGGAATGGGAAAGTCCGGCTTAAGTCAGACTTGACCGAAAGTTATCCGGCTAACTCAGTTATCCAGGTACGGGGAACGGGGCCCTGGTTACAGTCTAACACTGTGGTTCTCAATGTGGGTTCTGGGGACCTCCAGTGGTCCTTGAGGTGGTTCCAGGAACAATTTGATGTCACTGTTATTTCATTAACTAGAGCTTCCTCCGATGTGTATTATAAGAACGACTGCAGTCCGTTATCTGATTTTGATTTGATTTGATCTTTATTTATCTCGAACAACCATAAACACACAAACTTGAAATAACAAAAAAATAACAAAAACTAAATACAAATTTAATTAAAAAAAATAACAAAATAAAATACAAATACAAATAAAATTAAATATATCTTCCTAGACATGGAAGCAATTGTCAACATACTGTAGCTCAAGACAAATGGTTTTGTTCGAGAAGGGACAGAAAGAAGCAACGCTTATCTGGCCCTGCCCCTTCCTTACAATATCATATTAATAATATATAATAAGTTATCTATCAATATAAAAAATAATATACCTATCCACTACAGCAAAAAAAGATAAATAAATATAAATAAATAATTACAAAAATACTAGTTCACATTATTTTCAAGCTCCTCTAACTTATACAATAGTACTTGTTTTTATTGCTACATCAAGGCCATTCCAAATGGATACCCCACAAACTGAGATGCACTTGCTTTTGAGAGCTTTTGAGAGTAATCTCCTCAACTACAGTATAGACAGCTATGGCACTCTGGACTAAATAATTTCTAACAACAAGGATCTTCTCAAATGGGGAAAAGAATAAGTCCCCTGGTGGCCAAGGGAGGTACTAGGTTCACACGGGGCAGGTCCTAGGTTCACACGGGGCAGATCCTAGGTTCACACAGGGCAGATCCTAGGTTCACATGGGGCAGATCCTAGGTTCACACAGGGCAGATCCTAGGTTCACACAGGGCAGATCCTAGGTTCACACGGGGCAGATCCTAGGTTCACACAGGGCAGATCCTAGGTTCACACAGGGCAGATCCTAGGTTCACACGGGGCAGATCCTAGGTTCACACGGGGCAGATCCTAGGTTCACACGGGGCAGATCCTAGGTTCACACGGGGCAGATCCTAGGTTCACACGGGGCAGATCCTAGGTTCACACGGGGCAGATCCTAGGTTCACACAGGGCAGATTCTAGGTTCACACAGGGCAGATCCTAGGTTCACACGGGGCAGATCCTAGGTTCACACGGGGCAGATCCTAGGTTCACACGGGGCAGATCCTAGGTTCACACAGGGCAGATCCTAGGTTCACACAGGGCAGATCCTAGGTTCACACGGGGCAGATCCTAGGTTCACACGGGGCAGATCCTAGGTTCACACGGGGCAGATCCTAGGTTCACACGGGGCAGATCCTAGGTTCACACGGGGCAGATCCTAGGTTCACACAGGGCAGGTCCTAGGTTCACACAGGGCAGAGCCTAGGTTCACACGGGGCAGATCCTAGGTTCACACGGGGCAGATCCTAGGTTCACACAGGGCAGATCCTAGGTTCACACAGGGCAGATCCTAGGTTCACACAGGGCAGATCCTAGGTTCACACACGGGGCAGATCCTAGGTTCACACAGGGCAGATCCTAGGTTCACACGGGGCAGATCCTAGGTTCACACAGTGCAGATCCTAGGTTCACACGGGGCAGATCCTAGGTTCACACGGGGGCAGATCCTAGGTTCACACGGGGCAGATCCTAGGTTCACACGGGGCAGATCCTAGGTTCACACGGGGCAGATCCTAGGTTCACACAGGGGGGCAGATCCTAGGTTCACACGGGGCAGATCCCAGGTCAGATCCTAGGTTCACACGGGGCAGATCCTAGGTTCACACGGGGCAGATCCCAGGTCAGATCCTAGGTTCACACGGGGCAGATCCGCTGCACTATAGCACAACAAGTCTCTTAATTAGACTTCAGGGGAACGTACACTGTGCTGTTGTCTCACAGCTAGTCTGTGTGTGTGTGTGTGTGTCTGTGTGTGTGTGTGTGTGTGTGTGTGTGTGTGTGTGTGTGTGTGTGTGTGTGTGTGTGTGTGTGTGTGTGTGTGTGTGTTCGTGCATAATGCAACAGTTTGCCTGTGCTCCTTGTGGACTACAAAATACACACACACACACACATCAAATATACACACACACATAAGATATATACACACACACACGTAAAATATACACACACACATCAAATATACACACACATAAAATACACACACACACATTAAACACACACACACACACACACATGAAATACACACCCCGACACACACACACACACACACACACACACACACAAAATACACACACAGACGTATGTGCCGGTCTGCGCGCTCAATACACACACAGCGCTTGTGTGTCTTCATTGACCCACCGTCCTCCTCCGCTGTGCAGGGAGGCAGTATCTGCGCTACGGCTGCAGGAGGCGGGTGGACAGTAAGATGGTCCACAAGACCTTCTGCAACAAGTCCAACATGAAGCCCCGAGGAGACACCCGGGACTGCAACGTCAAGGCCTGTCCTCCGCCCGTGTGAGTTTCAGTTTGTTGACTTACTTTCTTTTTATTATTATTATTATTATTATTATTTTTTTTTTTTAAATACTTTATTTTCAGTTTTTCAGTTTTATGTAAACAAGAACAGACATGTAAAAAAGACAAAAAGGAGGAGACAGAACAAAAAGAAACAGAAATAACTAAAGTAAAAAGACTGCCAGACAGAAAAATTTAATAACAGGGACAGATGGTAGATAGATGGATGGATGGAAGATGATGGTAGATGGATGGATAGATGGATGGATGGAAGATGAATGGATGGATGGAAGATGATGGTGGATGGTAGATGGATGGATGGTAGATGGATGGATAGATGGATGGATGGAAGATGAATGGATGGATGGTAGATGGAAGGATGGATGGTAGATGGATGGATAGATGGATGGATGGAAGATGAATGGACAGATGGTAGATGGAAGGAAGGATGGTAGATGGGTGGATGGTAGATGGATGGTAGATGGATGGATGGTAGATGGATGGTAGATAGATGGATGGTAGATGGATGGATGGAAGATGAATGGATGGATGGTAGATGGAAGGAAGGATGGTAGATGGAAGGAAGGACGGTAGATGGTGTCTCTAATAATCGTCTCCCCGCTCTCTCTCCCCCAGCTGGGTGACGGGCGAGTGGCAGAACTGCAGCAAGTCGTGCGGAAGGACCGGCCAGCAGATCCGCTCGGTCAGCTGCGTGCAGCCGTCGGACAACAACACCACGCGCTCCATCCACAGTAAACACTGCAACGACGACCGCCCCGAGGCCCGCCGGGCCTGCAACAGACAGCCCTGCCCCGCCCAGTGGAGGGTGGGGCCCTGGACACAGGTGAGAGAGAGCTTGATGCTAGAGCAACAGACAGCCCTGCCCCGCCCAGTGGAGGGTGGGGCCCTGGACACAGGTGAGAGAGAGCTTGATGCTAGAGCAACAGACAGCCCTGCCCGGCCCAGTGGAGGGTGGGGCCCTGGACACAGGTGAGAGGAGCTTGATGCTAGAGCAACAGACAGCCCTGCCCCGCCCAGTGGAGGGTGGGGCCCTGGACACAGGTGAGGGAGCTTGATGCTAGAGCAACAGACAGCCCTGCCCCGCCCAGTGGAGGGTGGGGCCCTGGACACAGGTGAGAGGAGCTTGATGCTAGAGCAACCGACAGCCCCTCCCCGCCCAGTGGAGGGTGGGGCCCTGGACACAGGTGAGAGAGAGCTTGATGCTAGAGCAACAGACAGCCCTGCCCCGCCCAGTGGAGGGTGGGGCCCTGGACACAGGTGAGGGAGCTTGATGCTAGAGCAATAGACAGCCCTGCCCCGCCCAGTGGAGGGTGGGGCCCTGGACACAGGTGAGAGAGAGCTTGATGCTAGAGCAACAGACAGCCCTGCCCCGCCCAGTGGAGGGTGGGGCCCTGGACACAGGTGAGAGAGAGCTTGATGCTAGAGCAACCGACAGCCCTGCCCCGCCCAGTGGAGGGTGGGGCCCTGGACACAGGTGAGAGGCCAGATTGGTTGATGCTAGATCAACGTTCTATTGGGGTTGTTTGGCCAAGCTGCAAAGCCGCAAGTCGTCATCATTTTAATAACCTATGACGTAACCTAACCTAACACATTTTTATTTTTTTTATAAATCTATCCCTAACCCTGACCTTAACCACTCCCACTACCTAGAAATTAAACATGTTTTTCAGGGACGTCTCATCAAGCATCTACCCTGGGTACTTGATGAAGGGGGGTGTATGGTAGAGGGGTGGATACAAGGGAGATGGATGGTAGATGGATGGATCTATTGTATAGTAGTGTATATAGGAACCAGTTTCTCAGGAACTTAGCATGTCTTTTTTTTTTACCATGCATCTTGTGTCTTACCTATTTTCTTTTTTCTATGCCTATTTTATTATTGTATTTTGCACAATCAATGCGGGCATGACCACCCGCATTTCACTGTATGCCCTGGTATGTATGTGACAAATAAACCTCTTGAGCCTCTTGACCGTTATTGAAAATAAGAACTTGTTCTTAATTAACCTGCCTATTCAAATAAAGGTTTTGATGATTCTTGATTCTTGATGGTAGATAGATGGATGGATGGTAGATGGATGGATGGATGGATGGATGGATGGATGGATGGATGGATGGATGGATGGATGGATGGATGGATGGATGGATGGATGGATGGATGGATGGATGGATGGTAGATAGATAGATAGATAGATAGATAGATAGATAGATAGATAGATAGATAGATAGATAGATAGATAGATAGATAGATAGATAGATAGATAGATAGATAGATAGATAGATAGATAGATAGATAGATAGATAGATAGATAGATAGATAGATAGATGGATGGATGGTTATTGAGCAGGTGTGTTTACCTCTCTGTGTTTCCAGTGCTCGGTGACGTGTGCTAACGGGACCCAGCAGCGACAGGCTCTGTGCCACACGAGAGACAACACCATCGGTCTGTGTCTGGACAGCAAACCTGACACCATACGAATCTGCCGCTTGGACCCATGTCCCAGTGAGTGTTGACTTACTATGCTGCCCTACGAAGGCATTCACAGTGCTGGGGCTGAGGGAACGCACTTCAAAATGCTGCCCTACTAGGGCGGCTAGGTGGTGCAGTGGGCAAGGCGCTCACCACCAATGCAGGAGACGCTGGGTTCGAGCCCAGCTCTCCGCATTGCTATCAGCTCGGCTGGTCGTTCATACTAATACAATTGGCAGTGTTAGGGGGTGGGAAGCTGATGGGTGGGGATCGGACGTTGTGGACAGCGACTCCTACGGGTCGGTTGGTGCGCCTGCGCAGCAGAATCAGGAAGCGACGGGGGCGGCGTGCCCTCCAAACGCAGACCCCCGACGCTGAGAGATCGCGCTGTGCAGGTGAAAAGATGCGACGGCTGCTTCCTCGAGTACCGGAGGGGACACGTGATGCAAGGCTTCGTCCACATTGCAGCCGGCTTGTGGGAGGCATGGCCAAACAGCGTTCGAGACAGGGGAGGGTAGAATTGGACGATACAAAATTGGGATGGGAGAAAAATAGAAAATGGGAGAAAAAGTAGATAAAAAAAAAATGCTGCCCTACGAAGGCATTCACAGCAGTGCTGGGACTGAGGGAACAAACTTCAAAACATATCTCCTGTCCCACTGAAGGGAAGGCATTGTTCGTGCAAAAGTCTCCTTTTTGTATTCTATTATACACTATATTACATACTATCTACTTTTGTATCAACTCTACCTTTGGTGGGACAGGAGATACACTTTGAGGTCATTTTTCGCCGCCTTGTGGAGTATGTTCTAAGAGCTGACTGTTACTGTTACACTGTTACTGGGCTGCATGTATATAGTGCTTTTATCCAAAGCACTTTACACTTTAACTTTGCCTCACATTCACTCACCGACGGCGGAGGCGACCATGCAAGGTACCAACCTGCTCATCGGGAGCAGTTGGGGAGTTGGGGGTCTTGCTCAAGGACCCTCCGACATGCTTCTTTCGTGTAACATCAGAGGTCCAACTCCGTGTCTTGTAGCCATGCCCTTGTCTCTGGTCCCACGTCAACGAGGCTG